>NW_017619497.1:5435000-5726247 GCF_001879475.1 Ipomoea nil | reverse complement strand
CCCAGTACCCGTATCCGGTTCCACCTCCACCATACGGGTTTTGGCCAGGCCAACCGATGTGCTACACTTCCCCGGTTGGCTATCCACCTTACACGCCTGTCTACACAGCTCCAGCCGCCGCCCCTCCCAGTACAGCCGACCGCTCAAGTAGGAGCCGCAGCGTCAGTCCACTTCCCGGGCTCGACGCTCGGCTCATTCGCGGTTGGGGTCGGGGGGTGCTGACGCGATGGAGGCACCAGTTCAGGCCGTTCAAGCGGAGGACCCAGAAGAGGTTGCCCGAGCGGTAGCTTTCGACCGTCTCCCGACCAGAGATGCGCCAGCGCCTGGGACCCCAGGACCCGAACCCCAGGCAAGAGGACGAACAAATGCGGGAAGCTAGCCACGAGGCCTCGTCCGGGTACAGCGGGTCGAGATCACATCGACGTCGACGCGCTCGGGATACAGCCCAAGCCGCCCAGAACGCCGAGCTCAACGAAACCCGAGGGTTGCTCTACAACCTTCAGGCGGAAGTTGCGCAGCTAAGGAATGCATATCCTGCAGCACCCCCGGCCGACCGATCGACCCTCCACCAGACGCCTTTCACAGCAGCGGTAATGGCTCAGCCTTACCCGCTCGACTTAAAGGTCTCGGGAGAGAAGAGCTACGACGGTCGGACAGATCCTGAGGCTCACGTGAACGATTTTTTCAGCAACATGATGCTGAAGGGCGTTTCAGACGCCGTGATGTGCAGGGCCTTCTACTCAACCCTCACCGGTCGGGCAGCAGAGTGGTTCCGCACCTTGCCCCCGGGTCGATCGACAAATTTGAGACCCTGGCGATCAAGTTTGTACGGAAGTTCATTACTTCCAAAGTGGTGAGGAAGTCTTACATGTACCTCGAGAAGGCCAAGCAGCTCGAAGGGGAAAGCTTGACCGACTTCCTCATCAAGTGGAAAGCAGCGGTCGGGGAGGTCGAACCCATGGATGATGCGACCGCCACCCACATGCTTCACATCTCCCTCCGGGCGGGTATCTATACCAGGATTTCATCCTTCACCCCCCGACCACATACGAGGAGGCCCTCCGAAGGGTCACGGATTACGCCAATGCTGGTGAGGCGAATGCCGTGAAACGTTCACAAGAGGTCGGTTCTTCGTCCCGTAAACCGGCCGGCCGGGCGGAACATCAATCGGGACACGATCGTCCCCGATCCCGCACCAGGCCTGGTGAGTTTACGGCCTTAAAACCGATCTGCAGCGGAGGCCATGCAGTATGCTCAATCTTGCAACCTCATCAAACTCCCCCATCCCGATCGAGACGGCCCTGATAAGAGTAAGCACTGTGCTTACCACCGATGCGCCGGGCATGATACCGAGGAGTGCACCCACCTGCGCCAATTGTTGGAAGATTTGCTCAATTTGGGAAAATTGGACAAGTGCGTGGGGAAGAGAGAAGAAAGCAAGAGGAATACCGATCGGAGGGATCACAGGCGATCTCATCACCGCTCCGATCGGTCGGGTCAGGACCGAAGAGACGATCGAAGGGACGATCGTCATGAAGACCGACGGACCCTGATCCCCCGACCAGCAGTCGCCCGGTCGGCAAGCCCACCATCCATGTCATATTTGGTGGCTTAGAAGACGCTTCCCAGCCGAGGTCGAATTGCCCGGTTGCGATTGTGGATTCCCGAGAGACCGGGAAAAGACAAAAAATGGAGCCCATAACCTTCACCTTAGAGGACCAACCTAGCAGCAGTGACCACGGCATGGAGGCGCTCGTGGTCACAATCGACGTCAAGGGAACGGACGTCCAGAGGGTTATGGTGGACACGGGTAGCAGTGTGAACGTCCTGTACTTGGACGTGTTCGAGAAGCTTGGCCTTGACAGGAAGGAGCTGACTCCGGTCGGTGTACCACTGTCGGGATTTACCTGGGCCCTCATTTACCCCGAAGGCAAAATCACTCTCCCGGTCGAGATCGGCACCCCCCCCCCCCCGAAGTTGATCAAGACAGAGCTTGAGTTCGTTGTGGTCAACCTCCATTGCGTCCACAACATCATCCTAGGCCGACCCGCCATCATGAAGATCGGTGGGATAATTTCCATGCCCCATCTCTGCATGAAATTCCCCACCCCAAATGGGGTCGGTGTGGTCCGTGGCGATGTCCAGTCCGCCCGGAAGTGCTACACCCGAGCGGTCAACAGACGCGATTCCGGTCCGTCTTCCCGGGTGAACACTATAGCCAAAGAGGAGGCCAAAGAACGGAAGGAGCAACCCGAACCTTCCGAAGAGATAGAAGAAGTTCCCCTATCCGAGGACCGCCCGGATAGGAAGATTAAAATTGGCCGGGCCCTCACCCCCGAGCTCCGAGCGGAGGTTCTGAGCATACTCAGGGAGTATGCTGATATTTTTGCGTGGGGACCCGAAGACATGCCCGGGATCGATCGATCGGTCATTTGCCATAAGCTAGCCGTCGATCCCGCAGCGAAACCGGTCGTACAGAAGACACGACACCTATCTTCCGATCGCCGCGAGTTTGTTAGAGAGGAGGTCAAGAAAATGGCGGCGATCGAGCACATCCGCCCGGTTATCTATCCCGAGTGGGTGGCAAACATTGTTCTAGTTCCAAAGCCCCCAGCTTGGAGGATGTGCATAGACTTCACGGACCTCAACAAGGCCTGTCCGCTCGACCCTTATCCTCTACCGAGCATTCATCAAATGGTCGACGAGACGGCCGGGGCCGAGTTGATGAGCTTCATGGATGCCTTTAAGGGGTATCACCAGATTATGATGCACCATGAAGACGAAAGCAAGATAGCCTTCGTGACCCCGGACGGGCTGTATTGTTACCGAGTGATGCCGTTCGGCCTCCGGAATGCTGGAGCGACCTATCAGAGAATGGTCAATATGCTCTTCGCCGATCTATTAGGCCGAACGATGGGGGCCTATATTGATGATATGCTGGTCAAGAGTCGGGACCGGTCCGACCACACTCGGGACCTCCGGGAGTGCTTCCAGATCATGAGGAAGTACCAGTTACGGCTGAACCCGACCAAGTGCACATTCGCGGTTCAGACCGGCAAGTTCCTCGGCTACATGATGACCAAGAGAGGAATTGAGCCCAACCCGGCCAAAGTTAAAGCGATTCTGGACATGCAACCACCGTCTACCGTTCGGGAGGTCCAGCAATTGACTGGTCGGTTGGCAGCCCTCAGCCGGTTCCTCTCCAAGTTAGCCGAGCGCGCTTTACCTTTCTTCAAGGTATTGCGAAAAGTTAATGGGTTCGTCTGGGACGAAGAGTGCCGAGCAGCTTTCGATGAGCTGAAGGAGTACCTCATGTCACCTATTGTGCTCTCAAAGCCTGAGCTCGGAGAAGAGCTAGACGTGTACCTCGCCGTCTCCGATCGTGCAGTAAGCGCAGTGTTGTGCCGAACCGATCCGGAAGGGGTCCAGCGACCGGTGTACTATGTAAGCCATGCGCTACATGGTCCCGAGCTCCAGTACTCCCGGTTGGAGAAGGTCGTCTACGCCCTCTATACCGCCGCGAAGAAGTTGGCTCCCTACTTCCAGGGTCGAGCGATTCGCGTGTTGACCGATCAGCCGATCGGACCAGTCCTTCGCACCGCCTCTTCATCCGGCCGCCTAGTCAAATGGGCGTTAATGCTGACCCAGTACGCGATCGAATACCGACCGAGACCAGCAATCAAAGGTCAGGCTCTGGCAGATTTCTTGGTCGAGTGCACCGCCCGGGATACCCGACCCCCCGAGGTTGAGGATCCCGAGGCCGAGTGGTGGTCGCTAGCTACTGACGGGTCAAGTAGCAAAAAAGGAGCGGGCGGAGGAGTAGTGGTCACGAGCCCAGAAGGTTTCAAGGTGTATTTCGCTCTGATGTATCAGTTCCACCCGACCAACAACGAAGCCGAGTATGAAGCATTTGTGAATGGCTTGCAATGCGCTCGGGACTTGGGGGCTGAATACATCCGAGCCCAAACCGATTCTGCGCTCGTGGTCGGGCAAGTTCTCGGAGATTATGAGGTCAACGGAGAACGTCTACAACTATACCGAGACCTCGCCATGGAGAAGCTTGCACAGTTCCGGGGGTACACCGTCCGACATATACCCCGATTGGATAACGCCGATGCGGATATCTTGTCCAAATTGGCCCAAGATGCCCCGGAACACATGTCGAAGATAGCCCGGATCTTGGTGATCCCCAGACACAGTATCCATCGCCTGCCGATCAATCCAATCCAACCGGTGGAAGATAGCTGGATCACTGATCTGAAGGAATACCTCGAGCACGGTCGACTCCCAGACGACCCGCAGCGTGCTCGAAAGGCCAAGCTGAGAGCCCCGAGGTTCCAGGTCTCGAACGGTCGTCTATATCGACGATCGTATGGAGGTCCTCTCATGTGATGCCTGACCGCGTTTGAAGCGGATTTAGTGATGAAGGAGCTTCACTCGGGGATCTGCTCCTCGCATCAGGGAGGTCGATCCCTGGCTCGTCGTATCATGGTGATCGGGTACTATTGGCCGTCCCTCCAGCTAGACTGTGAAAACTTAGCTCGGGAATGTGAGACGTGCCAACTATACGCCCGGATGCCTGGACGCCCGGCAACGTTCTACCAGCCGGTCACGACCGCAATTCCTTTCGCTAGGTGGGGGGTAGACATCTTGGGCCCCTTTCCCCAGCTGTCCGGTCGGAGAAGGTTCGTGATCGTCGCCGTGGATTACTTCTCCAAGTGGATAGAAGCCGAGCCCTTAGCCACGATCACATCTCAGCAGTGTGCTCGGTTCCTTTGGAGAAATGTCGTTTCCCGTTTTGGCGTGCCCGTACATCTCATCAGCGATAACGGTCGCCAATTTGTGAGCCAATATTTTCAGAATTTCTTGGCCACGATCGGGACAACTCATGTCCGGTCATCTGTCGCTTACCCGCAGGGAAATGGGCAAGTGGAAAATGCTAATCGGACGATTTTGGAAGGTCTGAAAAAGAAGTTACACTCGGCCGGTCGTAGTTGGGCCGATGAGTTGCCATATGTCTTGTGGACTTATCGGACGACCCCGAGGGAAGCTACTTCGGAGACCCCTTTCGCCCTGGTTTACGGAGCTGAAGCCCGGCTCCCGATCGAGGCTTGGATCCCGACCGATCGAGAGAGAACCTACAACGCGGAGGACAATGAACATGCCATGGTATGGACCTCGATGCGGTCGAAGAAAAAAGAGAGCTAGCCGCTCGGCGTATGGCCGAGTACCAGAAGCGCGTCAAGAGCTCGAAGGACGTCCGGGTCAACCCTCGTTATTTTCAAGTCGGAGATTACGTCTTACGACGAAGGGAGGCCAGTCAACCTTTAGAAGGGGGAAAGCTAGCTCAGAATTGGGAAGGGCCGTACATCATCAACGCTGTCATCCGGCCGGGGACATACCGACTAGAGACAACGACGGGTCGGTTAATAGAGGGGACTTGGAATTCCGAGCACCTCGTTCTTTTTAGGCATTAGCCTATTTTTTGTATTTTTAGACGAAGTGGAGGCTGGACCTGCGAGTTAGTCCCGGTCGTCGTTTCTATGTAAATTTTATGATTGTAAAATTAGTTCAACCGCCTGCGAGCGGGAAAGTTTAATGTATATACGATCAATGATTGCTCGACCGTTTGTATGCGGCGGCACGATCGGTTATTTCCTTTCACCCTCGTCATGAGCAGATCATTTCAACATTCAATCGATCGGGCGAAGTCTGTCGACCGGTCAAAACGCGCTCCACATAGGCGGACACTCAAGTCACGCCACCGATTGGGGAAGCCAGGAGCTCTCGGCATTGTTCCCCGATCCGTCCAACTTCTGTCCACTATCGCACCCACTCGTGCCTCGAGCGCACAATAGTGTGGGGGCTGGGATAAGGAAGTATGGTACAAGGCCCGTCGCTCGGTTACATTCCGACCGTAGAGGCTTGCTTATTCTCGGCCCGTCGTCCGGTTGCATTCCGACCATAGAGGCTTGACAATTTTTTCGGCGAAGGCCTGGAGATCGGATAAACCCGATCGTTTGGCCAGTTTTGAAGTCGAAACATCGAACGCACGACCAGGCCGTGAGGTCGTGAGGTCGGGCGTTGAGTGGATCGTGTATCGCGAGACCGGGCCTAAAGGCCAAGTGGTCGAGTGATTAAGATCAGTGTGTGCAAATTGAAAGGCAAGGAAATAAAAGACGAGCAGCACGAGACGGAGCAAAAATAGAACTTTATTAACAAACAAAAGTTGCCCGGTACAAATCGGGACCGGGCTCCCGACTAAGGTCTCTTACAAAAAGAAGGAAAGAAGCCTAAATCTACTTCTTCGCCTCCTGAGCGCCGGCGGTCGCCTCTTTCCCGCTCGGGGCAGCCGCCGACGAAGCCCCAGGCTCGGGTACCTTGGCTTTCGGGGTCGGGGTAAAGGGGGAGGGACCGGGATCTGCCACGTCCGGGGGTAAGGCCGACAAGACCAGTTGGAGATCATCGGCGTCGAGGGCCTCCTCCAACCGCTTGCGGATGCGTTCAAGCATTTTCTGCTTCCCGGCCGTAAAGGCCCATTTCCCGAACGAGACGATCAACTCGTTCCCGACCTCGTCTCCTCGGGCTGCGGTTAGGAAGGCCGTGCCCAGCTCCTTGTTCTTGAAGGCCGCCCGCACCAGATCGCTCGGGTTCTCGAGCTGCGCCTTCAGCTCCCGGGCCTCCCCAATCGCCCGGCTGGCGACCTTCTCGGCCAGCACCCGCTCCTCATCACCCTTCTTCAGGGCCTTCTGTGTCTTCTCTAGCTCGGCCTGGAGCTCCTTGATCTCCTTCAGACGGCGAGCGGCCGTCTTCTTGTGGTGATCGGCCTCCTCGGCCAGCAAAGCTTGACCCTGAAGAAGTTGGGTCGCCCGGGAGATCTGCAACACAAAGAAGATAATCAAAGTTAGCCCGATCAACGATATGTGGGCAAAGAAAGATTAAAAGCTGGGACTTACCTCAGCAAGATCGTAGCCGATCCGCTCAGCAACCTGGGTCGGGGTCATCTTCCCCAGGTCCGCTCGGGCTGGCGCGGCATTGCCGATCCGTGCCAGCACGGATGCCGGCTCCCTCTCCCGCCCGGCCGAAGGGGTCGGGCTGTGCTGCTCACGGCGGCGCTTCAGGCCGCCCGCCTCGGTCGCGCCCTGGTCGGCGACCTTCTCCTTGCCCCGGGCGACCTCCACCCGAGTGACCAGGACGTCCGGCTGCTCCACGATGAAGCCCTCGCCCGTCGTCACGGTCGAGGCGCTCAGAGGTCGGGCAGATGGGATCTCCTTCTCCCCGGCCGCCTTGGTCTTGGCCTTCTTCTTCCCGCCGAGCGAGATCTTGACGGGTGGGGGAAGGGCGGTGTCTTCATCGCTGAACTCGGCCATAGCTGCAAAACAAGAAAGTTAGTTAGATCGAGGTAATAGGTCCGGTCGGGAAAAGTAGCTCGTGCCAAACCTTTCTTCTTTCGTTTGGACGGCTTGGCGACCGTCACGCCCATCGGAACGGGCAAATACTTCTCCGGCAGCTCGTACGTGGGGGGCGGGAGCATGGCAGCTGCGAGACTTTCAGCCGTCCGGTAGATTGTGTATTCGTGCACCTCGCTCGAGATCCGGCTGACCGCGTCCCTCAGCGCCTGCGTCTCGGCCGGCACCACTTGTTTCCGGAAATGTGTGCTCCAGACGCGATCGACCGGGAAGATCCAGGGCTCGTACTTGAGGGAGAAAATCCTGTTTTTCCACCCCTTGTTGTTCCCGGGCAAGCCTCTGATCGAGCACATATCCGTTCGGGACTGCAGCATCAGGAACCCACCCCCGTAGCGGCCCGGGAGAACCTTGATCTGGTAGATGAAGTTAAATAACTCCATCGTGCATTCGGCCCCGTGCCGAGCGCATATCTGTGGGAAGCAGGCCAAGATCCGATGTGCGTTCGGGCAGATCTGGGCCGGGACGACTCGGTAATAGGCCAAGAAGGCATTTAGGAGGGGGGTGAAGGGAATGGCGATCGGGGCTGTCAGGGAGTCATAGTGCATCCCGATCCACTTGCCCCGATGCCTGTCAATTACATTTCCCAGCTGCCGGTTCGTGTCGAATTCTGCCCGACCCCTGAGTATTTCGGCAATCCGAGCCGCCTCGCCTTTGGACAGCAGGCTCATTTCTTGCTCGACGCTCTCGCTGTTCAGGAACTCGAGCTCGACGGCTGGTCTGGCCGGCCCGGCCGGGTCTTCTTCGGTCTGCTCGGGGGTATTTTCTCGATCGCCCCCTCGAGGAGCAGCTTCCGGGTGGTCCCCAACCACCCGGGTAGGCGTTTCCCTAACGCCCTCGGTTGGAGAACCCCGCCCGCTTGACGTGGCTCTCTCTTCTTCTTCCTCGCTGGAGCTCCCCGATCCGCTCGAACTCGAGCTTGACGATCCTGAGGAGCTCGATGCATTGTCTCGCTCGGCGGCTTGCTCGGGGGCTGGCGTCGCTCGGGGACTAGCGTCCGGGGTGTAGGATGTCCTACCTCCTCGTCGCTGATGCGCTCGACCTCCTCGTCGTAATCAGCAATCGAGGCGTTTTGACTGTCGGAGTTCGTCATATCGATCTACCTAAAGGTCGGTCGGAGTTAGTAAGGACTTGAGACGTCCGGGACAGTTAGTTGCCCTAGCAGTTCTACCTATAAATAAGAGCCTAAAGTAAAGAGGGGGGTTGAGGGCTTACCGATTGAAGGAAGATTGAAGTTTGAAGCTTGAGAGTTGAAGTTTGCTTGCTCGACTGCCTTGCTAAGCTGCTCTGCTCGGGACTCTCTGAGGGTACCGACCGATGCGAAAGAGTGAGGAAAGTTCAAATGAGGGCCTCAAGGGCCTATTTATAGGAGGACATTTAGGCGGGAAATGGGCCAACTTGCCTGACACGACCCGCGCTGAATCCGAGACGACGGATGGGATCGCCAAGGCCGGCAGAGGCCGACACGTGGCGTAGAATGGAATGACAGCTGGCGGGTCGGCTTGGTGGCTGACGGTTGGGCTTCTTCATCCCGTCCCGTTTTTTCCCGACTGATCAAAAAGGCCCGGGCTGGGGGGCTCTTGGTAGGGAATATCCCGACCGACACAGCTTCACCACGACCGAGATGCCTTTGTCCTTTTGTCTATGTCTTTGCAGGTAACAGGTCGGGCTCCTTGAGGAGAACCCGGTCGGGGTCCGACCGGGAGTTACCCGAGCGATGCTATGAACCCCGAGCGGTGGTCCTTAGGCGAGAGAGCTGGCTAAAGACACGTGGCGGCTTTCTACGACGACAGGCAGGGCACCCGGGAGGGGGACGCGTGGAGGCTACGTGGAGAGCATGCCGAACGGCCGGAAGCTTGTCTCCGGCGTCGCGGCTATAAGTACCCACAGTAGCTGCTGTGTAGGGGACTTTTGGACGATCGATAGGTTGTTATTAGAGAATCCCGACCGCTCTCAGTCGGCACTCAGAGCAACCAAGTAGATTGTACTTAGGAACTCTACCTTGATCAATAAAGAATTACTTGCTTTACTTGGTCTTGTGTTATTTATATTGCTTACGTAGAATTAGCAGTATCAATACCTTAAGATATTGTATTGGGTAAATTATATTATTTTAAAAAAAATAAATATAAAAAATAAGTTAATTTTCATATATCGCTTTCGATGGAATCTCATTGCCGAACGACACCGGATACCCCGCTATACATACACAGTACACTCTGGTTGAAACTTTATATAGCAACTTTGCTTTTGCAGTTCACCAAGCCGGCAAGTCCTCTGATCTCTCCCCTTCTTCTTCTTCGTTAGAATAAGAATTTTGTTTGTTTGTTTATAACAAATCGTTGAAGGTTTGTGTTGTTTTGTATTTAGATTCTGGATTTATTCCTTTGCATGGTGCTTAATGTTATTATTTTTATTAAATTTTTGTTTATATGTAGATCGATAGAAATTAAAATGGAGGTTGAAACTAAAAATGGCGGTTCAGAATCAGGGATGAGGAGAAGAGGGTGTTCCTGCGGTAAGGACGATTTTCTCCCTGAGGAATCGTTCAGGAGCTGGGGCAACTACGTCAATGCGCTGAGGCAGACTCCGGCGCGGCTGAGGGATCGGGTGTTCAGCCGCTCCTTGGACCAGGTGGAGCTCGCCGCCAAGTCGCGCAGCCAACACGAGATGAAGAGGAACCTTAACTGGTGGGATCTTATTTGGTTTGGCATGGGCGCCGTCATCGGCGCCGGAATTTTCGTCCTCACCGGCCAGGAGGCCAACCAACACGCCGGCCCTGCTGTCGTCCTCTCCTACACCGTCTCCGGCCTCTCCGCCATGCTTTCTGTCTTCTGCTACACTGAGTTCGCCGTCGAGATACCAGTTGCAGGTAACATTTTTAAACAAATTAAATTTCTTATTCATTTAATTTTTCGTTGACTAAGTTCCTTGATTCTCTTTCCTTTTTGTATTTTTCTCTTTTGTTTTTTTACTTAGCTTGATGTTGTTGTTGTTGTTGCTATTATTATTATTATTATTATTATTATTATTATTATTATTATTATTATTATAATAATAGTTTTTGATATTATATTTATTGTATTGTCATTGTTGCTATTATTATTATTATTAATTTAAAAATAAAATATACAATAAAATTTTCCAAGTAAAAATTAAGTAAAATCATATATACATTCTCAGGGAATATTCTCCTGTCACATGCACATGTTTTATTGGGTAATAACATGAAAGAATAAAAATTATGATTCATATCGTTTTTCTTGATCAATCAAGACAAGACACCTTAACGGAGAATGAAAAATAGAGTGAATATAGTATTATTTAAAAATTAATTCACTTCATTTTGAGATGGGTATACAAATAAGGGTGAGAAAACGGAGAATGAAAAATAGAGTGAATATAGTATTATTTAAAAGTTAATTCACTTCATTTTGAAATGAGTATACAAATAAAGGTGGGACATGATTTTCGTATTTAGTGTTTCAATAGGGTGGGTATTAAAGTCTTCTCCTGGAAAGTGACATAGTCTTCGGTGGGTATTGAAGTCTTCTCCCTCCATAAAAGCTAGCTGGCTTGTGAACCTGACATAGTGTTCGGTGGGTATTGAATAGTCAATGCTCCTGTTTCTTTGGAAAGCAGTCCGCCCCTCCATAAAATAGAAAGTGAAATCCTCTATTGATAAATTATTAATTATTAATTGGTGCATTTTTTTTTTTCTTGCAAAGTAACGTTATCATTTAGTTTGGATTGAGTTAAGATATGTTTCAAAATTAATTAATGTTTTTTTCAATATGTTGTGTAGTAATTAAACTTGGCTTTATATCTTCTTAAATTATTTAATATTTAGATTATATGTTTGCAATTATCAAATTATGTGTATTTAGTTAATAAATTATGTACATTTCAATGATGATTTTGAGTTTTGGCTAAAAATATAGATTGATTGTAATTTCATTATTTGTCAGGTGGTTCATTTGCCTATCTAAGGGTTGAACTTGGCGACTTTGTGGCCTTCATCGCTGCCGGAAACATACTTCTTGAGTACGTGATCGGCGGAGCCGCAGTTGCTCGTTCATGGACTTACTACTTGGCCACTCTTTTCAACAAACACCCCGAGAGTTTTCTCATCAAGGCTAATGCCCTGCACGAAGGCTATAATCTCTTAGACCCAATCGCCGTGGGAGTCTGTTTCGCCATTTGCATCATCGCAATCCTCAGCACAAAGGGCTCTTCACGTCTCAACTACATCGCCTCCATCGTTCACATGGTTGTGATTGTGTTCATCATCGTCTGCGGCCTCATAAAATCCGACCCCAAAAACTACACCCCCTTCGCGCCTAACGGCGCCCGCGGCGTCTTCAAGGCGGCGGCGGTGCTGTTCTTTGCGTATGTGGGGTTTGATGCGGTTTCCACCATGGCGGAGGAGACCAAGAACCCTGCTAGAGATATCCCCATTGGGTTGGTGGGTTCGATGGCGATCACGACCACGATTTACTGCGTGATGGCGGTGACTCTGTGTTTGATGCAGCCGTATACCAGTATTGACGTGAATGCGCCGTTCTCGGTGGCGTTTAAGGCGGTGGGGTGGTCGTGGGCGCAGTATTTGGTGGCGTTTGGGGCGCTGAAGGGGATGACGTCGGTGTTGTTGGTGGGCGCCGTGGGACAGGCGCGGTATCTGACCCATATTTCGCGGACTCATATGATGCCGCCGTGGTTTTCCTACGTTGATCCCAGGACGGGGACGCCTATAAATGCTACGGCGGTTATGATGTCGGCGACCGCCGTCATCGCCTTCTTCACCAAGCTCAGCATTCTGGCCGACCTCCTCTCCATCTCCACGCTCTTCATTTTCATGCTCGTCGCGCTCGCGCTCCTCGTGCGGAGATACTATGTTTCCGGGGTTACCACCGTCGGGAACCGCAATAAACTCATCGGATTCCTTCTTCTCATCCTGTCATCCTCAATCGCCACCGCTACTTACTGGGGCGCTAGCACTAATGGGTGGGTTGCGTACTGCGTTACGGCGCCGGTGTGGTTCTTTTCCACGGTGGGGCTCTGCTACTTCGTTCCTCGCGCGCGCGAGCCGAGGCTTTGGGGCGTTCCGCTGGTGCCGTGGCTCCCGTCTTTGTCAATCGCAGTAAACATCTTCCTCCTTGGATCAATAGACAAAAACTCTTTCAAGAGATTTGGACTGTGGAGCGGTGTTCTTCTGATATACTATTTCTTCTTCGGCCTCCACGCGTCGTATGACACCGCCAAGGAGCTGGAAAAGAGCGCTGAGTGGCGGAAGATTGAAGAGGGAAGTGTATCTGCAGCCGCTGCCGCCCCCGCGGCGGTGGCAAAGCCGGGTTTTGATGATGTAGACGCTACCAATGGTTCCAATAATGCTTCTGGGAATTAGTATAAAGTATCTATGATTTGTGTATATGTAGTGTTGTCTTCCAAGTTCCAACCCCTCCACATTTCCCTTTTGGATTTAAGTAAAGGAGACAACTAATTAAACTGACCTTGAAGCTTAATTTCAAGGATTCCGGTCTCAAGATTGTGCTAAGTTGAAATTCACAAGAGCAGACTTAGTGTCACAAGATATGTTTTGCACCCTCTGTAGTTAGGGAGTGAAAGTCTGCTCCACTTTCTTAATTAAGGTATTTATGCTACAATCAATATATAGGTTGGGTTTGATTTTTAGATCATTACATTTAAAATTTATTACATAGATTTTAAATTTATGTTTTCTGGATCACTTTTATTTTATGATGTTACAATTAATAATAAGTTCTGTGAGTGAGGGAGTCCCAAGAAAAAAAATCTACATTACAAATTTGAGTGAGAAAGTAAAATCTAGGTGTAGAATTTGTTTCAAAATATATATACATGACATTATGGTCTAAAATGCATTTTATTTTCCCATGCCAATTGGTGTGCTAAGCTCTTGAAAAGTCGTTGAGCACATTCATGCCTTTTGTCATATATCTATGCAGCTAAATTATTGTGGGCATGATAACTTGAACTTGTTACTTCCTTGTGAGTTGTTATACCATGGATTGGGGTCCACTTTGCAAAGTAAATTCGGATTTAAAATATATAATTTACATACTTAATGTTCATAATTTATATACTAAATGTTTACGATTTATCTTTTACAAAATTTTGAACATTTATTATGTAAATTATGTATTTTGAACCCATGTACACTAATACTGTCAAATTGGGCTGAAACCCGCGAGTTGATCCGCACCCATTCTGCAATGGGACGGGTTAGGGTTATGAAAAAAGTAGGCCCGTGAAAGAACAGGCCTGGCCTGCTAAGACCCGCAACACGCGCACGCTATGGGCCAACCCACGGGCCAAGTCCTTTAAAAAAAATATATAATTATATATATTAATTGAATAATATATATCAATTTTTTTTGTAGCGTATTACAGGAAGAGAAGAATTCAATTTGAATTTTCCTCTTCTTGTAATACACTATATCTTTGTTTGGTGTGCATAACAGTGATAATAAATGTTGACCCCAATGTTAATATGTTTATTCTTTTCATTTATAAAATTATTTTTCACAAGAATTAAAAAAAAAAAAAAAAAAAACTATAATCCACCAGCCAGCTTGGGACGGGTTAGGGTTATATGAACCTTAGCCCACGAGTCGGCCTGCAAAAGCTCGCAAAAAATTAGGCCTGTAGTGCTGCAATGTGGCGAACTTAATGGGGTGAGACGATCCGCTTTGACAATACTAATGTACACCTTGCAAGGTGAACTTGGATCCACAAAATAATTTGTCCTTTCTTATCCTCTTGTAGTGAGTTAAATTTATTTAATCTATGGATGAGATGTTATATAACCCATCATAATATCAAATATCAAATATAAATAATACATTAACTAAAGAGTCACTTAGTTATCTTCTTATATAAATATCTATAAATTTTGAGTTATTATATATATAAACACATTAATTGAATAGCATACCCACCAAGACTATGTGGTCTAATGGTATTCGGGTTGGACTTTCATTTGGAAGGTTGTGAGTTTGAGCCTTAGTGGAGGCGTTATTGGTTCTTTGTGTTTCAATAGGTTGAGAAAGTATATGAACAGATACTACATTGTAATAGAGCCAGTGACATTCAAAAAAAAAGAATAGCATGCCCATAAATAGGGGAAACTATGGTTTACCTCATTGTCAATTCCAATTCCCATATTTAAATCAAATACGAGTATGTAATTCTCAAGGTATGAAAGTGTAATTTTCAAATATCATGGGGCCTAAATGAATGAATTATGAATTACAAGGGTATAAGCATAGTTGTAGATCAAAAATAATAATAAAACTCTCCGTAATATTCTGTACTCAAACTATAGAGAAAATAGATCCGTGGAGTTCGATGACACGCTAGTCTTCAGAGTTGAGAAGAGAAGAGACGAGACGAGAAAGAGCTTAGTGATTCTTCAATGGCGGACGAAGAAAAGCCATTGAGGAAGATGGCTGAGGCTTTCAAGAACCTATCCAACTCCATCATCACTTCGCAATCACCTGAAGAAGCTCAGCTAGAAGTCGGCGCATTCTCTCGCGCCAGTTCACTTGTCTCCCCTCTCTTCCGCTGCCTCGGCATCGCCTTCAAGTTCGCCGAGCTCGACTATGTCGCCAAGGTATATGTGATTGTATATGCACTCAACTTGTACGGTTCGATTCTCCATCTCTCGATAGCCAGATTGATTAAAGTTCCTTGTTGAATTTCACTGCGAAATTGATTGATCAAAGGGGGAAGAGGAACAATTGCAAAACAAGCTCTAATTTCGGAACTGAAAGTAAAATTAACCTTTTTTCTGTGGCAATTTTATTTATTCGTTTTTATACAGAGTTTCTGTAAATGGAGGTTGATCACTACTAGGAAGTGGCATTAAGGTATCTGTGTATGGTCTGCTTCATAGACATTCATAGTTTTGTTTCTCTTTGGTAAAATTTTACTTATTGATTTGTATTTGTAATTTATACAAACTAGTAAGTGAAATTTGAGGTGTACATTGATTACCCAACTGAGTTGTTAGTTCTTTTATTAGGTAGCAGTGTAGCACTTTTGCCTGTAGAAGTCTGCAATCAATGACTGTTGTTTCTATTTGGTTCTGTGACTGTTTAGATGGTAGACAAATTAGTGTGCAAGTATGGCTTTAGAGATTGGATATACTAATTAGAGTTCCATGATGATGGTGGCAGGTTGATGATCTTGCAGAGGCATCAAAGTCGATTTCAACATTAAGAGCAATGATGGATTTAGATATTGACGGAAATTGTGTGAGAAGAGCTGGCAGTCATACAAGGAATCTGTTAAGAGTGAAGCGTGGGATAGATATGGTTAAAGTTTTGTTTGAGCAAATTCTGGCCACTGGGTATGTTCATCCTCTATGATTAACTGAATTCTGTCATGAAAACAATAATTTTCTGGTTGTTTCTCTCCTTACACTGCTTATGGTGAAACTAGTAACAGACTTTTTCTATTTTGACAGAGGAAACTCTCTGAAGGATCCAGCTTCAAATGCTTATGAGCAGGTGTTTGCTCCTTACCATGGATGGGTAATAAGGAAAGCTGTAGCTGCAGGAATGTATGCTCTTCCCACTAAGGCACAGCTGTTAAACAAGCTCAATGAAGACGGTGAGATAAATTCAGTTTTAGTCTTGTTTCTCAACTTCAGTGACTTTGTTCAATCATCAAAACTAGTGTTCCTTTTTGCATCATGTGACAATAAAGTTCCTCTTTATCTTGGTAGATCTTATAATGCTTTACTATCCCATTCAACTTCTTTCAACATATGAAGCTTTTGTTTGGATACCCAGAAACTTTTGCCTGTGTAGTGAATGTAAATCCTCCATTTCCTTTTCCCTAAAATGGTGATACAAATCTAAGCCCTAACTACATTGTCTAAGCTAGCTCCGCCCTTGTGCCCTTAGTATCAAATGATACAAACTCAGACCCTAACTACATCACAAAAGCTAGCTCACGAGTGTATGTTTGGTCCATTTCTTATATTATGGCCCAAAGATTCATTAGTAGCTGGAGTGGGACACATCAAATGGTGAATATTCCATTTGAAGAATTCTCCAAATGGAGAATGGTGAATGGAAAAAGGGTAAAGAAGTAACCAAAAACATGGGTGAACAGTGCCATGGAGTTTTCGATTTAGATAACCCTTCTCCGTTTACTTATATTATCTTTTCCACTACAAAAAATTGGAGAAGGGAAATGGAAAAATGGAAAATATGTTCATGTTGAAAAAGTGGAAAATTATCAACATGAACATATTTTCCATTTTTCCATTTCCCTTCTCCAATTTTTTGTAAAACTGGAAAATTTTCCACTTAGTGAGTTAGTAAACACACTGGCACTCTTTCTGGATGTAACATGTGAACTGGTTTTGTAAGCCTCCAAGTATTTAACTCCATCAACCATCTCAAATGAAGGGCATTCACTAATCACAATTGATGTGTAATATGGCCAAGTCTTATGTGGGGAAGAGTAAGGAAGACATAACATATGTGTACATACAAAAAGTCACAACTGTTTTTTTTTTTTTTTTTTTTTTTTTTTTTTGGGTTGAGCTTTGTGTTTATTGTTTTTGCGCTTGGATTGATTATGCGATTTTCTCAATTACACAGTTAATTTGCTCATTGTTCTGTTGAGGTCTCTCTTGTCTTGTAAATGTTCATACCTAATCTTGGGCACCTGTTTTCATCTGATTGTTAATCTATTTCTTCTTGTGCCATTTCAGAAGCCTCTGCAAAGATTCACATGGAATGTTATGTTGCCTCGGCAGCTCCCATCGTCACCTACATTGACAAACTTTTCATTTCAAAAGAATTGGGTACAGACTGGTGAATATGGAAGAAATACAGACAGATCGCATCATCATCAATCACCTCAATGTCTACTGCTCCGTATTTAACTGTTGTGTAGTATCTCAGAATTAATTATTCCTAAATTTAATGCCGAAACTTTGCAATCACAGAACTCCCTTTATTGTAGTAATTATATATATAAGTATACACACGTATGGCCAGATTTTTTATATTACTTTTTTTGTTGGGTAAATACATGTATACCCAGAATTTTAGTGGCAATAATGATGTGACAATGATAACGTGTAAAATTGTAAATAGTTGATAAGATTATATATAAAAACATTTACCATTTGAGAAATAAGTTTAAAAGTATTTTTATTTGAAAAATAAGATTTAAAAATATATTTTTTTGAGAAAAAAAAAAAAAACCTCTAAAGTTGTGCCATTTATGAAGACATTACGCACAACCTTGGATTGCAATAATTCTTTCCTGTGACAACTTAATTAAATTTGTTTAATAATAATAATAGTAAAGAATCATGGTAGAGTTAAAAACTTAAAATGGGGATCAATAAGTCCTAAGCCAAAATAATCCAATCCCATAAATTGTGGGTCACGTCTATAACTCAAAAATCACTCAAAATAATTTGCTAGTTTTACTTAAATGAGTTAGATATCTGAATTCTATCCCATCTACCCTTTTTTGGGCATAATATACACAATTCAGTGCAAGCAAAATCCAAAATGGAGCAGTTTTCTCAGACTTGACTGAGCTGCAACGTTCTTTGCCGGCTCGTTTTCATCTTTATAGAGAATGTTGGGCGTTTCTGTTTTTCCCTCCAAATGGATCTCTTTGGCTTCCATGTTTTGCCTTCTGTAGCATATATACTGTTGAGTCCTGTTAGAATGACTGTAGAGGAAAGATAACTTCCAAACTCGATTATTGCACTCCATTTATTTCTCGGGGGGAGTTGTTGCATCCGCCTCCAAGCTACCACGCCTCTTCTTTCCTTCACCGTGCCTTGACCTTCTTGGTGCCTCATCCTCGCTTTCACTTTCGTCATTTCTAAGACTATTTTGCAGATAAGGAGCTTTGTCATCGGGTCCCCCGGCTGAACTTGCCATCTCTTTATCCTTACCTTGATCTGACCCTGAACTGAATCTATCATTTCTATCACTACCTGGTGCTTTCGGATCTCTTTTACCCCGATAAGAATTTTGCAGGGCTTGTGATGGAGGTGGGGCGAATGATGGAGCCATCCCAACTGGTTGACCAGGTCTCGGTGGGCCTGCAGATCCGGGACCCATTCCACCCATGTATGGCCCCCTTCCTGGACCCATCATCATTCCAAATCCACCACTTGGCGGACGATTATGAAACATCATATCACCGGAGAACCTTGGACCACCATATGGAGCAAAAGGACGTGGGCCCATGCCAAATACATCCATAGGAAAACCATCAGGTGTTACTCCAGCATAGGGAAACCCTTCACCCATCATCCCTGGGGGAAACCCCCGCATCCCAGGATTTCCAGGGAGTGGCCAGGCACCACGTCCTAAAGGCATCATAGGAGGCCAAGCTGTTCCCCGGCCCCTTCCTCTGCCTAGGGCCACTGGTCCAAAAGCTTGACCAAAGCTCTCATCCTCTTCCTCACTTTCTTCTTCCTCCTCTTCTTCATTGTCTTCAAATGGTACAATATCTGGATTCTCATTCCCTCTCTCAGGATTCACACCCTTTGCCTTCTCTTCCTCTCGTTTTGATTCTGCTGCGAGTGAGATTGCCTGAAAGAATAATAATCCAATTCACCAAATTATTTTCAATGTTATAACTTTTATTTAGAAATCATACTGTACAAAAACTGCATGCTTTCCCAATAGTGTACGCTGTCAAGAACTAGATGCCCTATGAATAACAGAATGTAGTTCAGCCATGCAAAATATTTCAACAAAATGAACTATGCAGTCCTAAATAGGGAAGTCAAATATGTTACAAAAATCTGAGCATTTCATAATAATATCTGCTACGACATAATAGTAGGTGCAACTGTAAAGCTTCAACTAATCAACAAATAAATTCCTTGTGTAGATACATGCAAAGGGTTTCATTATCTGTGTACTTTCAATAGTCAAAGCCCACTTATCTTGACAGTGAATATAATGCATCAAATTAACAATTGGTAATGCAACAAACTTGTCATTAACACACAAACATGAGAAAATTAAAAGTTAACAAGAACCGACAGGGTCCACACATTGGAAACTGTTTAAAAATCAAAGAAAGCAAAAGGCTCAAACACTAAGCATAAAACCACAAAAGATAGTTCTCTTTCTGTATTACTCTGTATATAATAAACAATGGCTATATGAGTATATGACAGAAAACAATCGAAACATGCATGCAGGCACCAGGTGTCTTCAACACAATCATGATGCTATATGCTGATTTAAACAAAATATATAGATAGATATCCAATTCATCCATGTGATACGGTACTCAAGCCAAGACCCTAACTCCACCACAAAAGCTAGCTCATGAGTGGAGGTTTGGCCCCAACTCAAGTACCACTCCACAATCTCTTGTGGAGCCGATGTGGGATCGTATCATTGCCACCCCTTGAGTAGCCGACGTCCGCGGCGGCTTATTCTAGATGGCTCACACTCCGGACTCTTCTCGGCACCAGGTAGCCCTTTTCCCCTTTGGATGGCTTCACTCCGGACCTTATCCCTTTTCTAGGCCGACACCGGATGAGTGGACGGCTTCACTCTGGATAGCTTTCACTCCAGACTCTTCTCGGTTCCCTTTGAACCTTATCAAGCATCGGGTATCCCTCTTCAGGTAGCCCTTTCCCACCACACTCCAGCCTCTCAACAAGAGCACCAAATGATACGGTACTCAAGCCAAGACCCTAACTCCACCACAAAAGCTAGCTCATGAGTGGAGGTTTGGCCCCAACTTAAGTACCACTCCACAATCTCTTGTGGAGCCGATGTGGGATCGTATCACAGATGCAGGAAGTCAGGAACAAGATGCAAACGCATGGACTCATTCAATAAGCTAATTATTCATTAAATTAGTTATTTCTTTTTCCTATTTCCACTTAGGCTGTTAATTTGTTTTTACTTCCTATTTTCATGCTTTTTACCGTTGGCTTCCATAGGTAGTTAAGAGCTTTGGCTAGGTTGAGAATAATCATCTGAGAATTATTTGGATTAATGACTTTTGGGAGAGGAAGAACTCCAGAACTCTTCAACTCATTGTTTTACTGCTTCATTTTCTTTTATCTATTTGCAACCATAGGTAGATAACCATCTTCCCCCATTCCTCCGGCACGTCCCTCCAGCCCTGTTCATCGTCCAGTGACGCGTTCCCAGACCTCCAGGCACGCAACACCATGCCATACAGTCTCGTCTTTCTTGTTTTTAAGTGCAAGATTGCAAAACAGGTGGCAAAGAATACTATACCAGTGGCTCCAGTTTTCAGACACAGTGACAAATGTAAAATAGACATGTTTTCTACCTCTAACAGGAAAGACACTTTACAGAAAGGAATTAAAAAAGAACGAAAAGCATTCTGTACCATAAGTTCACTGTCTGGCTCAAGATACAACAGGGAAGCCAACTGCTCCCCAACAGAGGCCTCTAGTTCTTGACAATCTCTGCTAATCTGCAATAACATGAAGATAACTGCTGTGAACAAATGAAGTTGGTTATAAAAATCAGAGAAAGTCAAATTATTGAGGCAAATCAGATATACCGAGAATTAATATCAAAATATTTTCAGCTGACTTAACATTGGAATTAGCCAATCAGTGCATCACTGATCATTTATTTATTTCATGAAAGAAAAGGTCATAATAATCATTTTTTCAGAGAAAGCTTAGCAATGATGGACTATGGTAAACCTGTATATGAGGTTTTTCTACAAGTAATCTCTCACCTTCATACGTTGTGCTTTATACTTCTTTCACAAGGATACTTATGTTATAGTCCTATTCTTTAACCACTTTGACAGTTAACCCCTTAAGTAAGAGTGACCCCCATCATACCTCAATTACACAAAGTTAACAACTTTGAATCCCTCTACCATCTAGCTTTGGATAGACTAAGGTGGTTATGTTTGTGTAGTTGAGGGACCAACAGTGACAAGCTTTATTCTTTCTTAGTCCTGGAGAGAATCCATGATAAAAGGACTAATAGTTGCTAACTTTGTTGAAGAGTGTTAGAGAGTTGGAACCAGAAAAGGAAAATATCCTTCTTTTTGTGTCTTTAAGTCTTGGACTAATAAATGTGTTCTTGTACATCAAGGTTTCCATGAAAGTTACTCTGTATAAATTTTTTTTTTTAAAAAAAAAAAAAAACATTTTCTATCATGTTGAAACAGTATATCATTGCTAAAGAATAACAATTAAGCTCCACAAGTTCACACATCTTCTTACTAAATAAAGAACCATAATATACTTTGATATTCTTGAGAGAAAATTGCAGAGTAGGATTTTAGACGAATGCCTAATAGCTGTCATTCTGCAAATCTCTGCAGCAGTTGCACTTGCTTGAAACCAAAAGAAAGAAATCAGTTGAAGCCAGTTTGGTCAAGGGAAAATTATTGCCTAATATATTCTTAAAGGAAATTCCCAAATTCAATTGAAGCAACTATATAATTTTTACCTTTCCTCTACATTATGTTACAACCATCAGTTTGGTTCCATCTGGAAACTACGATTTATACTTATTTTTTTACCCTTTCTATTACATCTTTTGCCAAACACCTTGGCATTCAATGCCACAAGAAAATGAACATACTAAAACATGTCAAGGGAATTGTTGGTTATTCAAAGTTCCACTTTGTACCTTCACTGGTAAGTTCTCATTGTATGGGTTTCTCAAATGACGAGTCTTCTGGAAGGACAATTCACATAGCTGCATTAAAGAAATCGATGTAGCACACGTATGAGTTATAAAGTCTGAAAAATAGGGACAAATTAGAACAAGAACATACCAGGAACCACTGAGATATTAGTAAGGTGCAAGTATAGAACATGTAACTAAGATCCTTAATTCAAAAAAAGTAAACAAGATTAATAAAATGAACCCACAAAAACACATTGTTCAATCATGTGTACTTAAATGGAGATTTTCTTGTGCAATAATGAGTTCAACTGCAGGAAAGATGCACCATCTAAAATATAAATGCAAGTATGCAACTAAAGCTGAAGAAAAGCAAAAGAAGTCAGTAGAACTTAAACTTAGATGACCTTAGTTTCAAAAAACACTCGCGCAACTTCTGCTGGTGAAACCTAAGGAGTAAGAATACACAATGAGAAATCGGCTAATCTCAGACAGTGAAATGTTGAGTATATGCAGTCCCCTTTACTCCTTTCGGTTGAGGCCAGCCTTGTTATCATCTTCAAATTTCAAAAAATCCCACTAAAACAACAGTACATTCAACTTTCAGGGCGTCAGTCCCATGAATTTGTTCTTCTAGTTTTGTGTCTAGTTAGTTAAATTACATATCAAGCCTCAATCCAGAAAGGAAAGCAGTAGACTTCCAGGTAAGCAGAAGCTTGTTTGAATGCACAAAAGATTCACAAGTAAAGAGATGAAACAGTTTTAGGGAAAAGGTGCAAGATTGCATAATGCTTAGAGAATGGAAAATCAGAACACAAAATAACAATTAAAATGAATATACCTTCCCTCTACATACTCTTTAGTCCAGCAAAGCATATTTCAAAGAAAACAATGACTCTACAAGGGAAGGACTCAAACATTAAAATAAAAAAGCCACAGTTCCTCATTTGTAGAGAAGTAGCAAGTTGCATCACAAACTTCATTTGTAGATTTTTTTTTTCTTTACCTTGCATCAACTCCAAGCCAATAGAAAACCCTAGTTTTAGGCAAGAGTGCATAACTGAATACATCCAAACAAAGTAACAAATTACCACACTGAACATCCTCACAGTGAAAAAAAAAATAGATATTCTACAGATGCTGCATGCAGGACATTAAGCTCTCCTGGTTGGATAATTGATGGTAAGTATAGAATCAGATAGGAGTCCAAACTGCAAAGAATGGTAACTTTTATGGATGTAATAGAATCGACCAAGTCTAGATAATTGTTCAAACAGAAAAGTTTTTTCAACATCTCCTCACATCATACACCCACACTCACCACCCCATTCCATTCCCTCCAACCTCCGTTGCCCAGTTGCCCTACCCCCACTTCCCCAACTTTTCTTGACCCATATTATCCCACTGTTTGACCATAATACCCTACCTCATCCAAGCCATCTCTCAGCTCATCTCTGACTACCTACATACCAAATGATCCGCAGAACCCCATATCTCATTGACCACACCCCACCCCACCTTCCATCCCATTCCATAAAGAAAACAAGAATAAATAAAATAAAGCAAAATTTTTGTTTTCAGAGTAAACAAGCATAAAGTAAAGATGTTACCAAATAGGCCCACATAATATAGACACAAAAATAAGAATATTGTATATTAGGTTGAATAAATCATTACCAATATACCAGTACGCAGAATAAGAGCATGTGTCTGGGTATATATTTTCTTTTATAAACATGTAAGAACGCAATGATTCCCAACGAACAGCACAAAGGATAAAAGGTTCAAAGAATTAGCTAGTATACAAGATCAAGAGAGTTGAGATACTTGAGAAACAAGAAAATGAAAAAGTGCATGCATATAACTATATAAGTCAGCAAAAAGCCAGTATCCATTAACCATTTGACCATGGGAAAACAAAAGGAAGTACCTTTAACCATTTGACAGAAAAGTTTCGTCCATAATGTGCAGTTCCATGCTCATGCTTCCAATTTCCTCCTTTAGTAGCACCACCAATTCTGGATGTCATCTTTGCACAACCCTAATCAAACAAAAAACATACAAATTGTCAAATGGCTCGTCTAATTCTAATTCTTTAGATAAACAACAATTGGGTTTAGCCTCATAACTTAGATTCTTTCAATTCCTATCAAAGACCTAATAAACCATTGATATTCATCTTTTTAACTATAAAATTAATTGTTGGCATCATGACTTGGAATGCACAAACAGGATAGTGGATATCCTGACTACCTGAAAGTGTCTAGTTCGATTCACTGAAAAGATCAAAATGACATTTTCCATAGAATCAAATGCTTCATTTAGTTTAGCCTCATTGCTTCTTTGAGTTGCCCATACTCCTTGTTGTACTGACAATTCCAGATTCTCACGATTGCAACTTTTGACTATAAAGTACCTAATTTAATGTAATGACATCAAATAAGCAATAAGCAACAACTGGATAAGTAAGCAATATATTATGTAAAATGTTATAGAAGTATATTTCTTCTTGTTCGGAATGGTTGAAAACAAAAGCAAAAAGGGGCTAAAAAGTAGAGCACGAACATGAGTCAATGCATGAAAACAGAGAAAATGGGTGTTTGAAAATATATGCCTTACGGTTCAGTGATTTAGTCTTATTCCATACCAAAGCAGCTAATAATAGGTTTTCTTAGACCAGTTTCACAGTGGTCAGGAAACCAAGTAAAATGAAATAGAAGAAGAATGAATTCAATTTCTGTAGGGACAAAAACTCTCCCTCTTTCGTTGTTAGTTTTAGATAAGGACGAAAACATATTTTTAAATAAATATGATGATACCCAGAACCAACATCAAGTAGGGGTCTTGGAAGGAAGATGAATGCAACCTTACCTCTATTTTCTAGAGGAGTTTTACGAGGATTGAATCAATGATAACAAGAGATGAGCACTTGAATGACTTGATCACTAAACCAAGTCCAATCTTCAAAAATTTATCTTTAAAAAAAAAAATAGAGAGAGAGAGAGAGAAAAGCTGTGGAGAAGAATTGCCAATCATTAAAAGAAAGAGAGTAAATAAAAGTTATATATATATAGACACACAAACACCATGATGTCCAAAATCACTGCAGACAAGAAACCATAGCAATAAGACAATAACTCCAAAAATCCTGTGCCATCCCAATCAAAGAGCACAAAATCCCTTGTGGATATAACAAATAGAAATTCAATGATTTTGTTCTGGTTGTAACAACATAAATAAATAAATCACAGCAAAAAGGTTTTTCCTTCTTCTTCTTTTTTTCCTAAAGTAACTAAAAAAACAAAATCTATGTCATATTTATGGAGAATTCAGTCAATTTACCACTTCAATGAATATTATGTTATTACATGTCCATTAAAACAGGTATATTAGGAACAGATGTAGAACAAATGTTATGTTTCTATGAAAGCTTGAAGAACTAATTAGACCTAGTTACAACCGACAGAGAACTGAATCATGTTCACAAGTTAAGTACATTAATTTATTATATAACCTAATTAAAGATCTTGAAACTCTAAACACACCTAGATGTTCCTTGAGGTAGGGGTATTGCACTCCTATTGGTTTGATTTTGCTGTCCAGTGGAAAGTGTTTGACCCTGGCTGCCCTGTTGCTGGACCTGTTGAACTTGTTGATTTGGCTGCTGTTGAGGAAAAGCTGATTCTGTAGTTGAAGTTTTAATGGCTTGACTTGCACCAGTAGGTCCCTGTGCATTCTGAGATTTTTCTGCCTGGGGTGCAAAATTTGCATTCCGGTTCTGGTTAAACTTGTTTGAGTAACCATAGTTGTAGGATACTAATTGTTGAATTTTTTGAAGAACCTCTTCTACAGGAGGTGGAGGTCCAGGAAGTTTAGCATGCCTATACCGGCAGTCAGGACCATTTGGACAAAATCCCAATTTGTACCTGAATGCATAACCATCCATCAGAAAAACTCTCTGCAATACTACAGAGGCATAGTCCAAATTTATGGGAGAATGATAATTACTATGCTAGTGAAAACAAACTTTCAGAAACAAGAAAATGGTTTTCTGGAAAAAGAAGTGTGCAACTATACTAGTGACTCTATTCCCTCAAATTAGCATTCACTTTGAAGAAAAAGAAATCATGATCATAAAAAGTACTCAACCATGTATGAATCCAATTCGGTAACTGAAAACGAGTTGTTTACCAGGTGCAGATAAAAATGTATATTAACTTCAGTAAAAATTTAAAAAACAATAATAAACCAAAAAGAAAAATCAATTATCAGCTCGAAATCTCGAATTACTTCATTCCTTCTATGGTTCTATCATATCATAATGGATAACAGTATAATAGTACTACAACATATTATGTACGATATGTGTACTCCGTAATAATCTTTAAAAAAAAAAAAAAAAAATCCTCGGCGAGTTACTAGAGAGATAGATAAGAAGAGAATCTCACATGTTGCACTCCTTGATGTCTTCATTGGTATGCTTATAAACACAGTCCTGTTCGCGGCACTCGCCATAAATCCGGAAGAAGCGGCATACGGGCATCCTGGACTTGTCGTACTGGTGTAGGAAGCCGCAGGCATCGCCTTTCATGCAGAGAGACCGCAGCCAGTGCCGGCACACAGTCTGGCGGAAGCTCCGGCGGTTTCCGCCCATTCCACCACCGTCGGGGGCGGCGCCGGCAGGGGCTGAAGCGACGTTTGAGGGATTAATAGAGTTCGGACCAGCAATCGCAGCATTCTGGTCCGATGACTGGAGCACCGGCACGGAGGCAGTAGGGTGAGTGGGGCCCGTATCCAGACCTCCCTCGAAGTCGAAGCTTAGACCTCCTTCTCCGTCGTCCATTACGTACTTTGTTTTGCTGTTTATGCTTTCTCAGGAATTGGGGTTTTGGTGCCTAAATTGGTGGTTTTGTGAGGAGGCATTTTAGTGTAATAGCTATTATGTCCTTGATGTTTTGGAATATATCAGTGCTTACCTCATAGTTTGAAAAATAGATTATTGCACCACTTGAAAGCAAAAATCTTACGATCACTCGCCGTTAGAGGAGCCTTAAATCTCCACTAGTTGTCTTATTTTTATCAAAGGATAGAAACTCTGAGTTACACCGAACAAAAATCATAGACAGAAATTTATAAAATCAAATTCATATTCATTAAAATAATATCGCAGATTTATAAAAATGACACTAGTAAGTTTTTTTTAGTATTACTGATTCTGTTACAGTGTAGTATATGTTAGTCAATATCGTCCTTATCGAAGGATAGAAACTCTGAGTTACACCTAAAAAAATCATAGAAAGAAATTTATAAAATCAAATTCATATTCATTAAAATAATATCGCAGATTTTTAAAAATGACACTAATAAGTTTGTTTTAGTATTACTAACTTTGTTAGTCACTTCGTACCACTAGACCACAAGGTCAACCTATGAATCACTTCGTACCACTAGACCACAAGATCATACAGTTTCATCTTATCATTAATTTTCTCTGTCATCTACTCATCTTATAAGTTCGGTTAAGAATCAAACTCAACTTTTGATTAAAGATTTACACCATCTTATGCACACCCCAACGATACTATGATCAAACCTTTTGATGAAAAATTAGTTGCTTTTCATCTCTTAAATTTAAGAAATATAAAGAGTGTCAATTATTTTCATTAGCCAATGATGAAAAGGTACATCCGTACATGTAATCTCACTATCTCTAATCAACATTCAACCAAAAGAGCCAATGCAAGTAAAGAGAAAAGATATTTAAATTCCAGCAAAACATTACAAAAATTACTATGTTCAAACAATTTAGTCTGAATCCTTAAAGATCCAGGAACTTAAGCCTACAGCATTGTGCAGACACTACAGAGAAATGTAAGCCTTTCAAATATTTCAGCCCCAGGTCGCAGCAGTGAGTTGAATCATGGGAGGATCTTTCTGCGTCGTCGAGGGGTTTCCCTCTTCACAAACATCTTCTCAAAATCATTAAGAGGGCGACTAGATCCGTCTGCAACACTAACGAACTTCCACCCACCGCCATTCCCGCGCTTCCCACGATGTCCTAACTTCTCGACTGTGAAGTTCCATCCTTGCGTTGGGCGCATCCGGCTGTACTTGTGGCACTTAACTTTCTTTTCCATCTGCACATGGAAGCACAATCACTTCAGATCAAGTGAAGTAAAACACATCAAATCTAACACCTATTATGTGGCAAACAATGATCAGGTATAGAGTTCTTTGTTTTAGAGCCTTCACCTTCATTTTGTTGAAGTTGAACTTTTGGACAAATTCCTGATACAACATCTCATCTTCTTTCATTGATATTTCATAGTGCACCTCATCGGGGTCCCTAGTGGTGCCATCCCAACCCTCGGGCATAACCTTGAAGTCCGGCTTGTAAGGAAGGGATGCAATGTGAAATTCTCTGTCATGGGAATTGAAGAATCTGCAAAAGGTACAAGTTATTACCATATGAAGATTATATACTTGAACTCTGTACATAGACATCCATATCTCAATTTAACCTTTTATTCCTGGTAAATATATCCCAATTTAATTCAGTACATCTATTTTGCATTTTGAACAACCACTGCAAACCAACCAATCAGTATGATCTTTGCATAGCAAACACCCGTTGCAAGATCAACTAGTGCAAAGCAACTAATCGGTATGATATTATCTTAGCTTAACATAACCCAAACAGTACCATCAACTTTGGAAAAAGAACAAAAACAATTCTTCACCCCAGTAAAGATACTTCCAACTCGGTCGCAACGCATTGTTATCATTTCCTTGAAGTAGCTCACTCGCATGGTAACATGACTCGGACTTTTCCTAACCAGCTGGAGAAAATAAGTTTTGGCAAAATGTTTAACACAAAAGGTTTCATTTGTAACTTGTTTAGTTGATGGAATTTGATACTAAGAGTTTATTAAGGTTACTAGCACTTCCGGAATGCAAGTTCTAGAAAAAAGTCTCCAACCAGACTATGGCACCTATCTAGTGTTTCACAACAGCACCACTGCACCAGGCATGTTTTGAAAACTAGTTTTGTTGACTAAGTGATACATGTTGCAAACCAAAAATTGTAGAACTGATGAAACCAAAATCAAAAGTTTGATCTAACAAGTAGCCCTCTCCCTCTCAAAACTCTAAGGGGATGTTTGGTTCATGGAAAAGAACTTCCAAGGAAAATGATTTCCTAGAATTTGAAGAAAACAAGAGTTTTTTGATGTTTGGTTCATGGAAATTGTTTTCCAATGGAAAACTAATTCCTCATTCCTCAAATATGAGGAAAACAAAATCTTAGCAAAGGGTTGGTATTTTGTTTTCCAAGGGGGGAAGGAAGAAAGATTGAGTTGATTGGACTATTTTACCCTTATGCTTTCTTCTTAATTATTATTAAGTATTATTATTGTATAGGGACATTTAGGTCTTTATACACATTATTCCTTACAATCACAAATTCAACCAAACAATGGAATCCATATTCCCAGTAACTCATTTTCCACCAACCAAACAATGGAATCCATATTCCCAATAACTACTTTTCCATGGAATTTCAATTCCATTTCCTTTCAAATATTTTCCGCAAACCAAACGAGAATTCTAATTCTAATATTTGCTAAAAGAATTCATAGGTTCTCTTAAACGTCAAAGAAAATGCAATCAACACACATAGGGACTACAGTAAAAAGAACAAAGTATAACTAGGATCAGTGCCCCAAAAATAAACACTTCCACAGTTAATTTCTCTAAAGAAGCTGAAACAATTAAGAGAAGGGAGTAGCTAATCAAAGTAACCTAAGCACCTGTTGTCAACATACTTATCCAAGCAAATGGTAAACATAATGCTCTAAGACTTTTTTTAAATTTTAAATCTTTATTACCTTGAGGCATCAAAACACAATTTCTACCTCCTCCCGAACACCATAAAATACTTAAGCTAGATGAAGAAATTTCCCCAATAGAAAATAAATGCCATGGATCGACTTGAACTTACTCCGGGTTGTTATCAATCAAGACCTCAATGCTGTTGTCGAGTGGCTGTCCTAACTTCTTCTCCTCCGCCTCCTCGAGCTCCTTCAGCCACAGAATCGCATGCACCCTCTGCCTCATGATCCTGTACTCCTTGGCCAGCCTCTCAATTGTGTATTCCTCAGGTTTCTCCTTGTGTTTCTTGTACATTTCTGCTTTTTCTGAATCCTTCAAATACGAACCCCTTGCCCCTGGCTCCATAACCTACCAAACAAATTCTCACCTTCAAAATTTTATTCCACAAGCAAATTTGCATTGCAAAAGCAAAACAAATATAATTTCTCTTTCTTAAAAGCAACTTATTCAGATACTATTCCATGACAAACTGAATTCATCTTGTTATTAATTATTAATCCGCAAAACAATTCAAAATTAAAAAAGGAAAAACTTTTTAAACTCCTACAGTAATAAAGAAGCAAGAAATGTGGGATTAGCTATCACCTGCTTCATCATCAGGCCAATGTCTTGCATCCTCGCATCCCATCCACCCACGAACGCCTTCGACTTGCGTGTCTCCTCCTCCAGCTGCCTCAGCGTGTCCATTTCCTCATCCGTCATCCGGGCCGACCCGAACCCGGATTTCGAGCGCCCAGAGTCGGACTGTGCTTGTTTCCCCACAACCTCCCCATCAAAATGCTCCTTCGTTAAGCCGACGGACCAGGATGACCCGACGTCCCAACCCAGGCCATCACCGGACTTCGAATCTCCAGAGTCCGGTCCTTTATCGGGTCCGGATGAGAATGGCCTGTCCGACGAGAAAAGGCCGAGGCTCTTCAGTGGCGCTGAAAGATGCTTACCGGCAGGGCTTGCAGAGAGACGAGTAAGTAGCAGTCGTTGAAGACCGCGCATCGTGAGTTCTAGAGAGCCGTACGCTGTGAAACTCGGTCGGTTCAGCCGGAGATGGTGGCTTTGTCTCCGTTGAATCAGAGCAAGGGTTTATGGAAGGGGAACGAATAAGGTTTGCTAATTGCTATATTTTCTATTTTTGACCTTCAAAGTTTGTGAAATTGTATACACATCCCAGCCAACTAGTAGGGATCATGAAGAAAAATGATGTTATATTATTTTAATTAGGGAAAACGGCGTTTTTGCCTCCTCAATTATTTTATTTTTGAACTATTAATTGATTTGAATAAATCTAACTCTTTAATTGTTCATAATGTAGCACATTTAATCCCTCATGTTATATAATTATAATTGTTTTTAATAATTTATATAATTTTTTTATTCACAATTAAAAATATTTTTTATTATATATAAATACATAATATAAACAATTTTTTATTTAAAAAAAAAAAAAAAAAAAAAACAGTCACCGGTTGTCTGCGCCGGACAGCCATAACCGTCTAAGGAAGACAACCATGGCAGACGAAGGAAGACGGCCATTGCCGTCTTCCTTCGTCGGCCATGGCTGTCTCCATGAAGAAGGCAGCCATCGACTATCCGGCGAGGACAGCCGGGGGCTGTTCTTCTTCTTTTTTTTTTTAAAAAAAATGTATGTATTTATTTATAATAAAAAATATTTTTAATTTTGAATAAATAAATTATATAAATTATTAAAAACGATTCTAATTATATAATATGAGGGACCAAATGTACCACGTTATGAACAATTAAAGGGTTAAATTTGTTCAAATCAATTGATAGGGGCTAAATTTTTAAAAGTAAAACAATTGAGGGACCAAAACCGTCATTTTCCCTTTTAATTACATTTTAATTTTATTTCACTATATACATGTATGAATGAATTTTATTTTTTAATTTCATTCTTTACGTACATTAGTTTTATTATAATAACGAACGATACAATATTATTTTAATTAAGTTTATTTGATAATATATGTTATTGCATGATATTTATTTTTTAGTTTCATTTTCCACACACTATTTTGATTATAGTAATGCTGAAGTATCATTTTAATTACATGTTAAGTTCATTAAAAAATATACATTATTACACGAATTCTGTTTTTAGTTTTAATTTTCACATACTAATTTCATTATAGCAACAGTAAAGTATCATTTTAACTATATTACAATTTCATTTGATAATAAATATATTTGTAAAACTTCAATTTCATTTGAATCGGTTATATTACACAAGGTTGCTCATACATTACCTTCTTTAGCTTATGGTCAGTTGAATCTTGGCCTATGAGATACGGTGCCCCTGAACAGTATTTGTCATCTAATTGAGTAATATTTATCTATTTTTTAGCTTTCATAAAAATACAAAACATATTTGTAACGTAATAAACCATTGGTTCATTGTAATGACAAAATATATATATATAATATAATATAATTATTAAAAAAAAAAAAAAAAAAAGGTATTACAACTGTAAGCCTACAACATTTCAAGTTTTCAACCGACTTGATACCAACTTGATACCATATGATATATGTTCTTGAAAAATTTATTAGTTAAGTTGTTTTAACTTTAATTTATGAAGTTGTAAATTCCTAGTGTCAAAAGTACAAATTTTAAATTTATGAATATATAATAATATATAGTTTAATAATAATCCTAAAAATATGTAATAAAAATTTATAATTTTAATTAAGATTTTAAATTTATAATTTAAAAATTAAATTTATTATAGTTTTAAAATGTGGACTATAACAGCCCATTGTAGTATTTGGGTCATGTAGACTTGAGTTTGACTAACCCATTTAACATCACTATTACAATAAGGGCAAATTATACCCTGGAAACGTGTTCACCGTGAATGGTGAACACAATGTCAAACGACATCGTTTTTAGGCAAAAAAAAAAAAAAAAAAAAAATTACAGATGTAGAGTTAACGGCGCGCGTTGATCAAATTATGAATTTTCTGTTATGAGATTATGAATTTTCAGAATCTCATAACAGAAAATTCATAATCGCATAGCAGAAAATTCATAATCGCATAACAGAAAATTCATAATCGTATAACAGAAAATTCATAATCTCATAACTGAAAATTCATAATCTCATAACTGAAAATTCATAATCTTATAACAGAAAATTCATAATCTCATGGTTCCAAAGTGAATGTGTAGGCATGGTTCCAAAGTGAATGTGCAGGCATGGATTCATAATTTATGAATGTCCGTGATTTCGCACGGGAATGTATAGGCATGGTTCCAAAGTGAATGTGCAGGCATGAATTCATAATTTATGAATGTCCGAAATCATTGTTCACCTCAAATTAAAGTGAAATCGCAAAATGTGAAAATGAAGAAGAAAAATCACGCAATTAATTAAGAAAAAAAGATAACGGTATACTAACACCGTGAGTTCCATGGCATAACGCTCCTACAATAAGTGGTAGGGATTGAAAATTTTCATTTGTGCAAGGCCTATCACTAAGAGCAACCATTAATGAGATTTTAAGATTTTTTGTAGCTCCCATGTTTTTTTTTTTTTTTTTTTTTTTGTTAATAAAGGAATTTAAAAATAATATTAAAATGAAAAATGAATTGGAGTGCAAAATATGTGCCCGTTGAGCGCTTTGTGTGAGTATCACTCGTAATTATTCTTTTTTTTTCTTCTTCTTTTTCTTATTCATTTACAAAAAAAAAGTGTGATTCTTATTGTAGAAAAGCCTTAATCATATCTGTTGGTTTTTGGGTTTTCGGGCCCAGGGAGGTCCAACACAACCTTGGTCGGTGGATTCACCTTTCACATGTAGCTTATAGAAAAATAAGTAGAACAAATATAACTCAATGCTTTTTGTACGTGGAAACCGAAAGGAAAACCACGGGCCTTTTTGGGCGGTACCAAGCCTAACTCCACTATGTATTTTGTAGGTGTCTTTGTACATGTTGCATGGCTATTTTGTATATGTAGTATGAAAATATTGTGTAGGGAAAAAGCTATACTTTGTATATAGAGATGAAGTATGCTTCTTTGTGGTAGAGTGGAGTCTTCTTGATAGTCTTCTCGTTGTGTATGTGAGTTGACTTCTCTTGGGAGAGTGATGTAGGAAGAGTGCTTGTATGTATGAATGAATGATATGTCTTCTTAGAGGAGAAAGAATAATGAGTGGGAGAATAGTACTTGGAAGAGTCCTCCCACATGTGGATGGATGAATGGTCCCTTTCTTCTTGTCTTCCCCCCCTTCTTATAGCTAGCTCCTCAAAAAGTGTTCGTTGGGGCATTTAGTAGAGGATTTATAGGTGGTTTCAAGAGGGTAGTGAATAGGTGTTTATGTTATGGGGTTATGGATAATAATAATAATAATAATAATAAGATGGGGTAATAAGTGGGAGGTTAGGAATGGTGGGGTAGTAAATAGGACTTTAAGGGTAGATAATTAGGAATTTAATAGGGACTAACGGCTAGTAAATACGACTTTAAGATTTTTTGTAGCTCCCAATTTTTATTTTTATTTTTTTTGTTAATAAAGGAATTTAAAAATAATATTAAAATGAAAAATGAATTGGAGTGCAAAATATGTGCTCGTTGAGCGCTTTGTGTGAGTATTACTCGTAATTATTATTTTTTTCTTCTTCTTCTTATTCATACAAAAAAAAAAAAAAAAAAAAAAAAGTGTGATTCTCATTGTAGAAAAGCCTTAACCATATCTCTTCTCGTATACATCATCTTCTCTTTCTTCCACAATTTTTTTTTTTTTAAGTCACTAAAACCTCCATTGAGGTGCTCTAAAGGGCATTTGATGAGTGAAAATAATACATTTTCATGTATGAAAAGTGTGCTTGTTATTGCTAGCTCTTACATATATAAGTTTATAAAACTCAGTTTGTTTTGTTTATGGGTTTGCTTACTATTTAATCATGTGTACGAAATAAATCATGGATGGCCCAAAATTTAAGTTAATGTCTCAATTCCATGATTGAATATAATCAATATATGTTGAGTATCGATTCACAACGAACATGTGCCTTATTTATCATCCATTAATTTCTTGAATTCATTTTATTTATTTGCAACTTATTTAATATTGATCTTAATTATTTAGATAAGATTCACTATCAACTATCAACTAACCAATAATAGGTAAATTACAACTAAATAATTTTTTATTTTTTTTTGGGAGGAGATGGGGGATTACCCAACTAGTCTATCGGCTAGTATTATTGTCAATTGTTGTCACAGCTTCTTTACTCAAGAAGTTGCGAACCTCCCTCGGTGGGTTGTGAAAGTTCATCCAATCACAACTAAATAATTTCATCAACTATATCTAGATATAATTTATTTGGATGTGATTTGAGTCAGTAGGTTTGTAATACACTATTAACAATTTAATGAGGACGTTAATGGTATAAGTTGAAGGACTAACATTGTTATACTAGACATTAGAGATATGTAACAGGGATACGAGAAAGAGATATGTAATAGGAATGCGAGAATTTTTTTAACTATGAAAATAATCTCAAAATATTTTTATAAGATTTTAAAAGTAAAACATATTCGAAGCAACTAGTGCATTATGAGACAAAATCTCACTATGCATAATGATGCATCATTTAATGTTTCTCATTCGATCATTATGGATTTATGGGGACAACCAAGTGGGTGGGACTATAATTTAATGTTGTCCGGCCCATTAGTGGGGTACGGGCAGAGGCGGACCCAGCATGGGGTCAGCTGCCCCCCTCACTTCACCTCCACCCCACCCCATATATAACCCTTGTATGTATATATGTATATATAGTATAAGTTTAGTATAAATATAATAAAATAGATAAAGGTAAACAAAAGTTGAGTAGATCAGGTGGCACGGCGTGTGTGCTATCTTTCAAAAATACCAGGGTTCAAATCCCTCTCCAGGGACACGCATTTTTACTGTCTGACTTAGCGTGCAAGTTGTAGTTTTTATTACTTATAATTAATTGTGAAATTTACACACTATATATATAACTTTCTTTTATATTAATAATGATATGTGTTTATAATGTATTTTTTATTCGAATTATTTTATCAAATTAATTATGTTTCATATTTTGTTATGAATATTTTTTATAAAGTTTTGATGTGTTTTATTTTTCGTCCACATCCAACAATATTTATGGCTATACTTTTAAGTGTTTTATTTTTTTATCAAATTATCTCTTTTATTTTAATGCGTTTCGCCCCCACTGAAAAAAATTTCTAAGTCCGCCACTGGGTACGGGGGGATAGTTATGCACTGCACCCGTATGCACCATGCATGGTGCATACGGATGCCAAAACGACGTCGTTTTATTAAAAAACGCGCGTCTCCCCTTTAAAAAAAAATTCAGGTTCGATTTCCAGCAACAACATTATATTGTTCATTCATTCTGGAATTTTAGTTCATAGATTATGGAATTATAGTTCATTGATTATGGAATTATAGTTCATCGATTATGGAATTGTAGTTCATCGATTCTGAAATTTTAGTTTATAGATTATGGAATTTTAGTTCATTCATTCTGGAATTTTTAGTTCATAGATTAGATTATGGAATTATAGTTCATCGATTATGGAATTTTAGTTCATATGTTGTTGCTGGGAATCGAACCTGATTTTTTTTTAAGGGGAGACGCGCGTTTTATTAAAACGACGTCATTTTTGCATCCGTATGCACCATGGATGCACAACATAATTTGCCGTACGGGGGTGGTTTGAATACCAAGAGTTAAATTGTATGATACAATAAACACACATTCTTATCATTTTTTTATGAAAACTTTTAAGTTTAATTAAAAAAAAATTAATTTTATTTCTAAATTAACTAGGTAAAAATTAAATATTAGACCTCTAAAATTTGAGAACCCCTCTAAAATTTGAGGCCGTATACAGTAGCCCAGCTTGCACAGCATAGCCGCCACAGCTATTGATCAATTTCGTCGTGTCCATTATTAACTACAAGTCAATTTATTAAGTACTTTTCGAAAGCATGTATACAACTATATATACATCACGTCTGACCCACGTCAGATCTGCTTTTGGTTTTTCTTTGGTAATCATTGGTCCACATAGCTGTATATTACACATTAAGACATAAAGTTTTACTATAGACTCTCAAATTACACTCCCTAAATTTTATTCCTTGATATGGTGAACACTATTTGTCTATTTTTTTATGTGGATCTCAATACAAGTGTCAACATTAAAATTTTGTGTGTAGAAATAAAGGTTAAGAGTAGAAAATGGAAGTACATGTAATATTTTTCTTAAAACATATCTTAAAAGATTGATGTGTCAATTATTTTTTGAGTAAGAGTTAAACTTTATGTGCTAACACCTCTTAGTCGAGTCGGTTACACATATCTTCCTAAAGATGTTTAGCTGGTACTTATATAATGGACTAGGGTCCATTTTGCTACATGTAATTAAGACATTCATATTTTGTTCTCTTTAAATTTCTTTCCAACTTAAATTTATTTTTCTATTTTTTTGTACAAATAAAATTAATAAATAAAAAATCATATAATTTAAAAGTTCTAATTGACATATTTTAAATAAGACTCATTGTTTTTTTTTCTCAATTTTTTTAAAAATAAATCTATAAGTACATAAATCACTATATTGATGTTAGTTCATAAAGCCACATATGAAAGTATATTAGTATATAAATTCTCTATCATATGCAGAGGCGGACCCAACATGGGGACAGTGGGGGCACCTGCCCCCACTCACCCCACCCCCACCCCCACCCCCACCCCATATATAATCCTTGTATGTATATATGTATGTATAGTACAAGTTTTAGTATATGTATAATAAAATAGATAAAAATTAACAAAATGTGGTTAGACTAAGTGGCAAGGCGTGTTTCTTGTGTTTGTAAATGGTCAGGGTTCGAATCTTTAGTGTGTGTGTACATTTATTTTGTATCACTTAGGTGGCAAGGATTTACGTTATATTCTTTTTGACCTTTTAAATACTTGGTATTAATTAATTGTGAGATTTACACACATATATATATAATTTTCTTTTATATTAATAATGAGATGTATTTATAATGTATTTTTTATTCGAATTATTTTATCGAATTAATTATGTTTCATATTTTGTTATGAATATTTTTAATAAAGTTTTGATGTGTTTTATTTTTCGTCCACACCCAACAATATTTATTCTATACTTTTAAGTTTTTTTTTTTTTATCAAACTATCTCTTTTGTTTTAATGCGTTTCGCCCCCACTGAACAAGTTTTCTGGGTCCACCACTGAATTCATATGTACATTAGTTAACTGATGTAGGTTCATAAAATTACTCTTGCAAATTCATAAAATGACTACTATATATTTATTAATTAAGTACTACAAGTTCATAGTCACTATTACATGTTCATAAAATCACTACATCAAATTCATCAATGCATATGCAATTACAACATTATTTTTATGTACTTACAATATTGCTTTTATGTGTTTAATTTTTTTTAATGCATCTACAATATTATTTTTTATGTATCTTGCAGGTATATAAATCTGGTCCATGATATAATTTGTCATGTTTATCTTTTATGTATAGTTTGTGACATACTATTACACAAAAAAAAAAAAAAAAAAAAAAGTTATAATAGAAACGAGTTTCGCTTATCAAAAAAAAAAAAAAAAAAAAAGAAGTTAAACTTGTAAAACCACACAATAATCTATTACTCCTCTTTTAGAAAGAAATTTAATTTTGTGGCGGCCGTAAATTAAAATATGGTTGACAACAACCTTAAGTCTTCCCGATCAATTTCCAACAAGTGATATGTCATTTGGCGACATGTTCTTTGCGTTGTACGTGTAATGAATCTTGAAAACCAAATATATATTATATTCCCAAATCCCAATTATATATATTTATTAGTTGTGTGTGAACTCTTGGAAAACTAAGCCGATATATCACGTTTCCTTGGTAGGGTTGTTAGTTGTTACTCACCAATTTCATGTAATTAGCCACTTTTCAATTACTTTATTTTTTTCTGTTTAAGTAGATTAAGGTATGTTTTGGAAATTCGGGGAAATTGATTTTTGAAAAATATTTTTTGGATTTTTAATATTTAGATGCAATAGGAAAATTCAGTAAATGGAAAACATTTTTCGTTATGTTGACGGGGAAAAATGAAGGCATTTTGGTGGAAGTAATTTTCCCCAAACAACCAAAACATGTGTTTTTAAAGGAGTTAATACCCAAAATTGTCCTCGACTATAGTGGTTTTTCTCAATTTCATCCTAAACGACTTTGGTGACCTAATATAGTCCCAAACTTTTGTGTTTCGCTCAATTTAGTCCTCCGTTTGTTATTCCGTCAAATTGGTGTTAAATAAAGGGACAATTCAATAATATCAATATTGACATCTCTTTACTTTCAACATGCGAAGTGAGAAATCTCTCTTTCTTACACGAATTACACCCAGAGTTACTCTCAGACCTACGAATCAAATTTTATATTCGCAGCTTTAGAAGTGATTCTGGGAGTAATTTGTAAAAAAAGAGGGATTTCGCACTTCACATGTCTATGAATAAAGAGATGCCAATATTAAAATTACTGAATTGTCTATTTATTTAACAACAAATGGACGGAATAATAAATGGGGGACTAAATTGAGCAACACAAAAGTCTGGGACGAAATTGAGTAAGAACACAAAACTCTGGGACTGCATTAAGTCACCAAAGTCGTTTAGGACAAAATTGAGAAAAACCACTATAGTCGAAGACGATTTTGGGTATTAACTCGTTTTTAAAGGTTTCGGCGTCAGAAACCAGTGACTTTTTTTTTTAATGGTTTTCGGCGGAAATTAGTGATGTTTTTTTTAAAATAATTTTTAATAAATAAAAGTATATTTAATATTATTATAAATGTTTTATATTCTAAATAAAATAATTAAAATGTTTAATTATACAATTTTACTTATTTTTAGAAAATGAACCAAACGCACCCAGACAGTTTTCCAAAATGCAATCAAACACGGGAAAGGAAAATATTTTCTGAAAAATAACTCATTTTTCAGAAAACAATTTCTATAAGTCATTTTCCTACTTTTCAAACGGACCATAATACTTTTGCATATTTTCTATTTGTTTTACTTTTATTTTTTGGCCGAGATCTTAACAAAAAAAAAAAAAAAGGTGCATATGTTGCAATTTGTCACTTTTTGAACAAAGTGGTAATATGTCTCATGGATCTAGTCTTACACAAGACTAACGGTTTCTTACGTTAAACTTGTGTGAGACTGTCTCACTGATCCTTGTTCGTGAGATGGGTCGGGTCAATATGCAAATGTAATACTAAATATGAATAAAATGCTTGTTACTTATAAAGAAAAATACGATATGTGAGACGTGTCGGGTTTGATGTTGAGGGAGAGCTTAGCAGGATTGGTGAAGGTATTCAGAGAGCCAAAGAGAAGATGTCTACCATCCAAACTCAATATGCAAATGTAATGCTAATTAGGAATAAATTGTTTGTTACTTATAAGGAAACACATAATATTTTTTATCATAAATGTAATACTTTTACACTTTAATGTAAAAGTATTACTTTTTTTTTTTTAATATCAAAAATATTATATTTTTCCACATAAATAATTATAATAATCATTACTTTCCTTCTAAAAAAAATAATCGTTACTTATAAGGAAAAATATAATACATGGTACTTTTGATGGAAAAAGTAATATTTGTACATCAAAATAGTATGTTTTTCTTATAAAGGCATTTTCGACTCTATTACATTGTAGTATCGGTTCAAACATACATTCTCAACCTAATGAAGGCATAAAGAGGCCTCTACTGAGGCTTGATCTCATGACCTCCCACATGGGAAAGGTCACTACATGCCATTTGAGCACAAGGTGGTTGACCATACATATTATTATTATTTATTCACTTTTCTATAATTAATAATTTTAATTAATAATTTTCATATTAAAATAAATTAAATTTAAATAACGAAATAAAATATATTCTAATTTATTTAATTTAATTCAAGCAATTAAATTCGAAACTAAATAAAATTATGTGTATGAAATTTAAATTAAAATACAAATTTAATACAAATAAAAATATAATCCCATAAATTAAATAAAAATACAATACAATAATGTTTAAAAAAAAAAACTAAACATTTTAGCCGTTGAGGCTGCCTATTTCAGATTGAAATTATATATATATATATATATATATATATATATATGTGTGTGTGTGTGTGTGTGTGTGTGTGTGTGTGTGTGTGTGTGTGTGTGTGTGTGTGTGTGTGTGTGTGTGTGTGTGTGTGTGTGTGTGTGTGTGTGTGTGTGTGTGTGTGTGTGTGTGTGTGTGTGTGTGTGTGTGTGTGTGTGTGTGTGTGTGTGTGTGTGTGTGTGGCCCTCACGCGCCACGACGTCCGAGGCTTTCTTCCCTTTTTCTCCAAAGACAACTTTATCTTCAAAGAATAATCTCTTTTCCCTTTCAATCAATTTTTTTTTTAATCTCTCCTATGGTTGGAGTTTTAGAGATGCCCTAAGTAATAAACACTTAATTTCTAATTAGTATTATATTTGTTAATATAAGTATTATATTTTTCATTTTCATCCGACTCATTTCACAGATAACCGTAATTAAGACGATTCTAGACATGTTTTTGCTTTCATGATATAATTGCAAATGTAGGGTCGTTTGCCTCCCACCAACCTTCCTGTTTAGATCCAATCAATTGACGTTTATAATTAAGGCTGATAATGAATTAAAAATGAGACAATGATTACTACATGTTAAAAAAATATAATCGAAAATTATGCTTATTCAACTTATTTATTATCATTACAATACTAACTAATCAATCAATAAATATTATTTGTTTACTGAATGTATCATATTTGATAGTATACAAAATAATGTACTTTTAGTACTTTAATAATATTTTTTCAAATAATGTACTTTACGCATACAAATAATGTACTTTTAGTATATTAAAATATATTTTTTTTTATTTATGGTCCACACAGCTGTATGAATTATGGTCTATGGAATAATGATTGTTGAAAGGCCTACCCATATTGACCTTATTTGGTAACATAGTTAACTTATCAGTCAATTGTAAGTTGTTTGACCACTATTAGTTGTTTGACTTGGTTAAAAAGTCAACATGGTTGTTTGTTTAATCAGTTTTAGTTTTTTTTTTTTTTTTTTTAACAACTACTTATTACTCAAAATAGCTTTTTGATAAAATAAATTATATCCTTAAAATGTCATTTTGTATTGTAATAAGCTATTACCAAACATATTTCTACAACCAGCTAATGCTATCAGCTAGTCAAACCAGCTAATCTAATCCGCTAACAACTATTTACCAAACACTCCCGATATTTACAATTCCTCAATATTTTATTTGCAATTCCTCAACTTTTGGAAGAAGAAGTATACTCATTCATTTATTTAGTTCAAAAGTCAAAATTGATTAAAAAATAAAAGATAATAAACAAGGTCTACATGGCATATCCATGTTAAGTGGGGAAGTCTTAAAAAAAATGAGGAAGAAGAATTATTCAAACAATAAATAAATATAGAATAATGTTAATTTCTCCACTTTGTTTACAGTGTCCCATCTCTCATTGATAGTACTAAGCTATAAAACCCCACCAAACGAAAAAAGTTTGATTTGTCAAAGTATTTTTTTTGGATGATAAAAAAAATTAGTAGATACTATTCGAGATCGAGTATGCACTAAGTAAACGTTGTATATCAGACATGAAAGGTGAATCGCACCAAAAAATAATTGTGTAAAAAATAATTTAAAATAGTGTATCACGATCCATAAATAAATATAACAAAAGACATGAAGAATTGAAGACTACTGTGAAGTGTGAACCAATCAAAATGGACAATACTGTATAAGGAAATACTTGACGTCAACCTCAACAAATACATACATGCATATCAATATACCACACACCATTCACGAAAATGACTACATTTATTGAACGGATTTATCGTACTATACGGAATTAATATAATTCAATGTTTTTCGACGAATTTCGCGATCTCTGCAAGAAGCCGTTCGGTTTCGGAACCGGTGACCGGATCCATGTCGACGGCGATCTTGTTCAGATAAAAGCTGTGACCCACGCCGGAGTTAACCAGCAGCTCAATGTCCTTGTTGGCCTCCTTCATGGCTTCATAGAACTCCATCTCCGTGTCCTTTAGAAGGTCGTACTCCGCCACGCAGTACAAGTACGGCGGCAGTTTTAGGCCGGAGATCGGCGGCGCCGCGCTCCCCATCGGGCACGTGATGGGGTGGTCTTTCGTGGAACCTTCTGGAAGAGCAAAGGCTATGAATTTGTCCAGCATAGCCAGCGTCAGGAACGGCGTTTCCGGCTGCTCGAGTTCGGATTTGCTCCGAGAAGAGCGGCAGAATCCCGGGTGGATCGGGATTGCGCCGGCGAGCCTCAGCGGGGCAAGATCGTCATTTCCGGCGCGGGCCGCCACGTGGTGAACTATGTTAGCGCCGGAGCTGTCCCCGACGAGGAATACTTTGTCGAAGTTGCCGCGATCGCTGAGCCACGGCTCACGCGCCGCCTCGCCGCGGGACAGGGCTCGGAGCCAGAGAAAGGCGGCGTAGCCGGTTTCAGTGGCGGCGGGGAGGCGGTTATCCGGGGCGAGTGGGAGATAACAGGACACGACTATGGCGTTCGCCACACGCGCTAGGCGGGTGTAAACGGCGTAGTACATGTACCAATCAGCTTGGCTAATGCAAAACCCGCCGCCGTGAAAGTGCAGTATGATGGGCAACTTGTCGCCGGCGGCGGCGCAGTCTTTCTCGGGGAGGTAAATGCGGACACGGCGGCCGGAGTTGTCATCGATGGTGACGTCCTTGGTGGCGACGCCGTCGACGAAATTGAGGTGGGGAGGGGCAGGCTCAGCCATGAACTTGACCTCCGGCGGGCCGGTCCAAGTCCGGTCGGCGGAGCCATCATCGTAAACCCTCAGCCAACCGGAAACCTCCTCGACAACCTGCTTTTGCTTTTTAGGTGTCGGGAAGGAATCAAAAGTTTGAACAGTGTTCATGGCTGGCTGCTACTTACTACTTAGTTTAGTGGGAAGATTTGATAGAGTGTGATGATATATGAGGGTGGGCAAGGTTCACAACAATTTATAATGGTTGGGTATAAGTATTTTGGGTGGGTTGTTAGAGCGGTTAGTGAACTCTAAAATGGGGTATAATTATCAAATTGCTTACTCAATTAAAATGTAGTGCATGATATTTGTAACATGCATATATTAAAAAATTATACATTTTGTTGAGTTGTAATTTATGTTTAATGTTTAAACTATAATTTAAGGGCGTCTTTATCTATAATTTTTGGTGTGATTTTTGAGGATAGCAAATTTATATGGAGAAGAGAGAGACGGAGAGAGATAAAAAAACTCTCATGTAGGGAGTAGATTTTTATTCAGAAAAATGAGTCTCACTATATGTAAATATGACTTGTATTTGGTCGCGTGCAGAACAATCATAGCGCCCAGCCGAACGCGTTAATATGATTTTTTTTTTCAAATTTGTGTTTTTCATTTTTTTCTTTTATATTTCCTCACATCCTTCTCTTTTATAATCACACCTGCAAAAAAGACTCCTAAAAAACTACAAATATTAAGGATGCTCCTTAGAGCATCTCCAAGAAAGATATGAATTTTTAAGTAAATGGGTTTTTACGAGACTAGCATTAGAGGAAAAAATAAAAAAAGAAAGATTGTTGTTGCAAGTTGCAAGAATGGGCAATTCCAACCCCCCCCCCCCCCCTCCCCTCCCCTCCCTCTTATAGTTGGCAAAAAACCTGTCAAACTTTAGCAAGATGCTCTAATAGAGGCATATTAAATTTCCATATATACATGGCCACTTATATGTTTTGTATAAATATGTATGTTCAACTCTCATATTTATATTTGGACTGAATTTGTTACAATTTTTTTTTGTTACCTCACAGAGTTGAAAATTTTGATATTTTTATTTTATATATTTACCGGTAGTCAATCAAAATTACAGAATTAAATATTTTTTTTTTGAATAAAAAGTTAGCGATGGTAACAAAATAATGGAGTAGATGAAAACATTGAAAACAAAAGATAGAATTAACTCATTGCGAATTGAAAAATTTCGTTGTTTCCGTCTAACATTAAAAGAAATATTTTAGGTTAAAATACCTATCATTTTTCCTTTCCACCTACCAATTAATTCGGATTTACTCACAAATACTACATATTGGACGAAATTTCCTTCCAATAGTGAACGTTGGACTAGAATTATGTCCAACATTCTTAAATTGGATGGAACTTCCGACAACCTTTTCATCCACTAATCTTTAACGGTGAAAAGTTGAAACTTTTATTAAAATATCGACCAACATTATAATTGGACAGAATCACAAAAATGTTGGAGGAAAACAACAAGATTTTTAACCGTGACTAAAAATTAATAAAATATAACATAACAAAGGGAATGAATTGAGAAAATGCGTACCTCCAAAGTAAAGTGGAATATCAAAAGATGTTGTCATGTGTGCTTGGAATGGTTGACTGCTGGTCAATAAATTAAAGACACAGAAAAAGCAGGGAAGGTAAGTAGAAGTTTCAAGACAAATTTGTTTGTAATCTGTAACTACGGTATTACAATTTACAAAGACATATTTATTTATTTAAAAAATATATATATAATTGGTAGGGATTGAAGTGATGAGAAAAGGCACGGAAAGTAAAGGGAAACTCCAATGGAAAAAAGCTATAGCATTACAAAGCTATTCTTTTTCTTAGTCTTCATTTTGTTTTGTTTGTTTCTTTGGCTTCGTTTTCCACGATTAATAAAAATAAAAATAATAGTAATAGAAATAGACGGGAAAATATAATTATGAAGTCAAAGATGTGTATTAGGTGGGTAAGTTACGCTCACGTCTAAAAAGTGTTGATAAAAATTAAATTCATAACAGTTTAAGGACATTAATCTAGTGGATAAATTTTTTTATTTAAGATCAGACTTGGGGTTAATTTGGGTTGGACTCCTAGATTGTGCATATAAATGTACAACTTGATTTTGAGTCTCAAAGCTAGTACAATAAATTATGCTTTACTTACTCAATCATCGCCGAAGCTATGGCATGTAAATAAGCTCTTTCTTATCTTAAGAACTAGGGATACAGGGAAGTTGTGGTGGAGACGGATTCAAGGATGGAGCCAAAGTGGGGCAGCTGCCCCCCTCACCCCACCCCATATATAATCTTTGTATGTATATATGTATATATAGCACATGTTTTAGTATTAGTATAAAAAAGCTATTAAATGTCAATAAGAAAGGAGTTAGATTGGTTGGTAGAGTATATGTTTAGTAATAGTAAAGGTCAAGGGTTCAAATCAATAATGTGTTTTTTATTCAAATTAATTATGTTTCATATTTTTATAAAGTTTTTATTTTTCGCTCATATCCAACAATATTTACAACTATATTTCTTAGATAATTTATTTATTTATTTTTTAAATTATTTCATTATTTTAATGTTTCGCTTTTACTGAAAAAAATTTCTGAATTCGTCTCTACTTCTTCGCCCTCCCTCAACCAAATTTCTGGCTCCGTCCCTGGACGGATTGCTTCAACGTGGTTCAGGATATCAATTCAAGGCACACTGATTATTCTTACGTTGGCAGCATTATTAGCGATTATATGCCCTTAGATTTTTCTTTTAGGAAGTTTCAGACAATTAGCGAACTCTTAACACGGTTGAGCCAATACATCGAGCTCTCAAACTAATTCAGTAGAATGGTTAGACTTACCTCCTTTGTGTATTCCACAGTAGGTTCCGTTTATTAATACAGTTTGATAGGGTTTTTGCTTTCAAAAACAAACAAAAAAATGCAAGCTTTGAATGGACATTTTAGGCAGTGGAAAAAACATTGTAAAAGCCAAAGCTATTTCCTTGCCTCGTTTTTTTTTGTTTTTTTTGTTTTTTGTTTTTTTGTTTTTTTGTTTTGGTTTGAAAAAAAAAAAAACACTGAAACGTGAAAAACGAAAAGCAACGCCCCCCCACCCCCCACCCCCGGCACGGGCCGCACCCCCGCTTTCTTGGCTCCATTGGCCACCAAAAGAAAAATAAAAATCTGTACCCTTTTTTCCCAGAATTATAAGGCATTTAAATATGATTTTTGTAATGCGTTATTAGCTGATATTGAGTAATGAATATTTTCTGGTTTGTCTTCAGTACATATGTTATGAACACCAGCATGTGGATAGACGGATAGTTTGTTAGCAATCATTATTCAATGGATCATGGTATATACACGTGTATGGATCATGAATAAAATGTACATTTTTAATATTATGTAATTACATGTATATTATTTGTGTATTGAATATGCATTATTTAAAAATATATTATTTGAGTACTGAATGTACATCATTTTATATACTATCAAATCATTTACTATTTGACATCTATTGTACTTTTTTTTTTTTTTTTTTTTTTTTTTTTTTCATGTTTTGTTAATTTAGTGGAGATCAGTGGTTTATATATATTTTACTTTACAACCAATATGTTGTTAAGTTAGAGTGTGACTTGGGAAGAAGTTTAGAAATACTCCGTAGAAAGTAAATTATTAATATTGACAAAAGAAAAAAAAAAGTAGATACACCTACACACAATAATTAAATCCACTATTACTCGACCAAAAATGAAATTCTAAAAAGAGTTTTACTATATGTATTACCTATTTTTACTTCATCACTTTTACTCCATGATGTGTCAATTTATGATTAGTTATTTTCATATTGTGGGTCCTAATAAAAATGTTAACATCAAAATTTTGTAAAAGGAAATAAAAGTTGAAAATAAAATTTGAGAGAGTTAATTATAGATTGTTTAGTACTTTAGTTATTAGACTTCTATTTAATAGGAGAGGAAATGGTGCATGTGAATATGAGATGACCAAAATGATTCCTATAACAAAATTATCAATTTGATCCTAAGTAAACGAATGTCTGACGGTTAAACAAACGGAGGACCAAATTAGTTAAAATTTTTAAAGTTAAGAATTTAATTAAGCAAAAAAATAATCAATAACCAAATTAATAATTTCACTATAATGTAGGGACCGTTTCACAGTAATTAACTCGAGAATAGTATTTTCCTTTGGAAAATGTTAGGCTACCGTAGTCTCTAGACTTGCAAGTTGGGATATGCGTGGACATCTACTGTGGAAAATTTCATGGTTATCCTTTTGTATTGGTCCACATTTTTTCGTTTTTATATACTTCAAATCTTCAATAATTGCTTCATGTATAAAACGTTGATTTTTATGAGATTTATGGAGTAAAATAATTCAAATCTAACAAAATAATTTGACAAGACTCATGGGTGTTGCTCTTCTTTTACTAATGGAAATCTACAGTTATTATTAGGTAAATTTAGCATTATGACCTTAACTAATAAAAGGCCACAGAAGTGAACTAACCTAAGTTAGTCATAGCTGACTAAGTTCGAAATGATGGTAATATTGCAATATGATAAGTTTTCTATATTAGCAGACATCTCTCCAACATCATGAACCAGCAACATAGGACTACAGTATTCATTGGAGCCAAACTGGCACACAAGTGTTAGAATGTAGGAACAAAATGTGAAACAAAAACCTGCCATTTTCTTCCCTCCTATGAAACTAGGTATATATACCACTATACCATTCTGTAACTGGTGCAGCCATTTCCAATGTATGCCAAACAAAAAGTGTTTCCTGAGAAGAGGGGAAAGAGCAGAAGTCTGGGAGGATAGAAGATACATAAAAAACATAACAAAGATTATAGAAAACAAAAAGTAAAACGGCCTTACGTGAAATTTGAACTAGGAAACTGACATTCGATCCTCTCATATCACATTGTTCACGATGGGATCTTGACTTTGTTCTTAAGCTCAGCAATCTCCTTTGCGTGTTTCTTAGAACCAGGAAAGTGAATCACACAAGAACGTTATTTTTATCACTGATGAAGAAGGGAGAGGCTTTGCAGGGTAAACAAGGTAAGAAAGGACAAATCCTAGAACTTCGATAATTACCTCGTATAATGTTTTCCACCATCTGTCTGATTGTTGTTGTAGTACAAACCATTCGATGGCCATCTCATATTCAATTGTATTGCTCTGAGAGTGGTGGGATGTCGACAGTGCCATTCTCTTTTGGTCAAAAAGACAATAACATGAGTACAATTTTTTTTTTTTTGAAAAAGAATTTTAATCGCTCAACTATAATGGCATTTCTCTTTTAGGTACTAAACTTTCAATTTGGCCAAATTTAATACAAACTTAAGGGTCGAAAAGAAATGGAAAATGACACGGCCAATCAAGGGCATATAACACTTTTTTCACAACCTTTGCCCTAATCTCCCCAGTTTCACAAGCTTTTTTCACAACATGGTCAACTTTTAATCGTTGCAAACTACACATGGCCAAATTGAAACTCGAGCACCCAATACGAAATTACAACTATAGTTGAGTGGCTAATGGTCGAACTAATTCTTAGAAAAATTAACACATATACATGCATAAGTGCATAACACGACTTTCAAAGAAGAATGCGTACCATCTCTGGCCGTTGCCTTTGAGGCCTTGTTTTGCCAATTGTAAGGTGGCCAACAAAAACACTTGGATTACTTGGCTTCTTATGAACTCCAGTTTGAGCAATTAATGGCCTGTGCAAATGGAACAAACAAATTACGTTTATGGAAAATACAATAGAAAAATATATATTGCTTTATCTTCGTAGGCGCTATATCATCTGTGTTTCGTATGGCTTGCAAACACAGAAAAAGTAGACGGAACAGTAACTTTTTGAACCGACAATGCTCAGGAAAATTAACCACTCAGCCAAAAAAGTAAAAAAAAACTTGTAAGGTAATTTAAATACCTTCCATCACCTAGCACAAGACACCTCGTCTTTAAGTCAGAAATAACAGATTCTGCAGCTTCCTTCGATTTGAATATGGCAAGAGCTTTCCCTGCTAGGGGAAATATTTGAACGATAAAATACCATTTTACGAGTGAAAAGTTGTCGCATAGTTCAAAAAATATATGGCTTGGTAGGCATTATTGATAAATACCAGAGTGCGGAGTAGAGAAGGTGCTGCGTTCTATCTTTGCGCTAACCTTCATCTTGAACACATGCCAAAGAATGTCCTGGGGAACAGTCACTGTCTATTACTCTTACGTTTCAAGAAAAATAAAAATGTAAAAAATTCCGAAACATACTGTACTGAGAGTTTGAGATGGGTAAGTTTTGATTTAAAATGTTAATATACATGATTGTGAGACGAGCAAATAACATGCCCAAAAAAATGTTGCGATCTCATTTTCCAATTCTCATGCATGAACGGTGAACCTGCATAGATAAATTGCAGACTGCAGAGTGCTTAGGCTATTCTGAATATACATTAGAAGGCGTACCTCCACATCTTTTGAATTGAATGAAGGATCGAGGTTCTCAAGTAAAACGAGTGTTCCATTTTCTTGAGCCATAGGCATTTTTATCTCCCAAGGCTGAAACGAAAACGAAAACGAATAACCAAATAAGCCTATTATTACAAGTATTCCCAGCCAATACTGACACTGTTACACAAAATCTCGACCAAGTATGCCTAGCCATATCCTAAAAGAAGATATTCTATTAGTATGAAGTGAGAAAGGCGACTTACTTGTTCCGTGAACCATTCGATTGAGTCCTGTAACCATAAAAGATAAAATATCAAGACAAAATCTCAGTTAAAAATTTGCATATAGCATACACATCTCACACCACTAATTTGGACAGGCTAAATCCAAACCATTTGGATTTATGAATATACTGTCCAAGGAAAAACTGCTAAAAACTACCAAGGAAAAAACCTAATAACTGTTACACAAGTAAAGCCGAGATTTATGAATATACTGTCCTAAGTTGTCTTGTAGAAAAGGGAAAATACATGCTAGAAGACTTCGAATAGGAAACAAGTTTCCATATGCCTACCTACCTAAATTCCTAAGACTGCCTAATCTAGAGATTCCATATATTAAATATATTCCACAACAATAACAAAGATGAAAAAAAAAAAAAAAAAAACTCACTAAAATCCAAATAGCATCACAAACTCGTCATCTGAACTATTAGAGCAAAATAAGAGAATATAAAAGTAGTTAATAGAACAAATGGAAAACGGATATCAAATAGCCCGAGGAACCAAAATGTTTGCTTTCAAGATGATTCCATAAACGACTCTGTTTCCAAAAAATCAATGCTACAAGATTCGTTCACACATATTTCATAGTTTACAGCAGTGTTGATCTTACAATTTTTTTTCTTTTTCTCGATTAATTACCTCATCTGGTCTTCTTGCAACTCCTGTCGTTTGAGAATTAGTTATCACGCCCTTCTTCTTTTCCGTATGATCAGCTCTTGCAGCAAACTTACTGACTTTGCGGTCCAAATTCACTCCCATTCCAACTGAATCTTTTCCTTGGCTAGTTTTTGGTCGAGACGAAGGTCCTGCAGCTTCATGATTTTAGCGATCCATTCAATGTCCAAGTCATTTTTACAAGTTCAACATCAAGTTTAAGTCGAGAGGCACCTGAATGCTTTTCAACCTTCATTTTCTTTGGTGAGGAAGTATCAAGGGCACTTTCACGCTTCTTCTTCTTTAGCGGGGAAATACTTTCAATCTTCCTCATACTTAGCGGGGATTTATCAGATACACCTGAATGCTTTTCAACCTTCATCTTCTTTGGTAAGGAAGTATCAAGGGCACTTTCACGCTTCTTCTTCTTTAGCAGGGAAATATTTTCAATCTTCCTCATACTTAGCGGGGATGTATCAGATGCACCTGAATCTTTCCTTTGATTAAAGTAGTTCTTCACTGCAGCCATTGAAGTAATTATGAAAGAAGTTAAACTCTAAAATTATTGTATCCTCTCAACTTAAAAGTATTGTAAGGTAATTAGGACGATACTAACCTTCAACTTCTGCAATAACATCTGGAAAGATCTTTGATATTCTGCAAGTTTTAACATCAAATGCACGGAAGAAAACATATTTGGCTTTTCTTGACTCTTCTTTTGTTGGCTGAGGATTTCTCCTGTCTTTTGATATGCAGATTACAGAGCATTTTCCACATATGTTTTCCTAAAAAGAGACATATAATTCACTACGCCAAAAGCTATAGCTAGAGGAAACTACTGGAAATTTGCACAAAAGGGAAATGATAAATGTGAAGTTGCTGGGGAAAACTACATTACCAACAGATTCAAACTGAAAACCCCTTTCCCCTCTCCAGAAGCCAAGAACAACTCATTTGGGAGAATTCTGATGTCGCCTAACAAGTTTTGTACCTCGGCTGGTCTGAAAAACCAGACAACCTTAACTTTCTTAATGCCAGTCGCGGTTTCAAACATCTTTACGAGCTTGCCAATGCCAGGCTCAGGCTCATCATCGCACCGCCGCATATACACGCAGTCATAGAGAGAATAGTGAACGCCATTGTAGGTGAATGACAAGTAATACTGAACTCCCGTTTTGCGACCCCAATTAAACTGAAGTTCACCTTCATTATTATCTCCTCCTCCTTTCTCATTTACTTCTTGAGGGAGCAACATATTCAAGCCCTTTAGAAACCAATCGAAGAAAATATAATTACATAAAAACCATAATCTAACTCTGGAATCGCAAATTCACTTAAACTCCGCGAACAAACAATGAAGTTTACAGCGTAATATATATCAATTGATTGAACATAAACAACGACGAACCGGAAATTTTCCTGTTCGTAAAACCGGTTTCGGAGTCGGTGTACAGTAACATTGCCCAAAATGTAGCCATAGTGAGAGAGAGATGAAAAGAAAAACGCAGTGAACTCCGGCCGGAAGAAGGAGACATGAAAGGGGAGAGAGAAACAGAAACCTTACCGTCGGCTCGTTGTGACGGTGCTTTCTGTAGAGCTCAGGCGTCTCCTACTCTCCGGAAACAACTTTAAGATGAAGAGAAGCAGAGATGAGGGAAGAAGCAGAGAAGAGCAGAGACTCCGACACGCCGGAATGGGAGTAACTCTGATCGGACACTCCGGACTTCACGAAACGCGTAATGTCCGAGAGAACGACACCTGTTTTGTCATTTTCTTCCCCCATTATTTTTTTTTTATAAAATAAAATAAAATAAAAAGTCAAAATTTAAATATTTTTTAAATTTATATAAAGTATAAATTTATTTTTTTAAACAGAAAAATGTGTCCATATAAATAATCCATTAAAAATGTTTCAGCTTCTTTTGGTTGAAACATTCCGGCCTAAAAATTACCTTTCACAACCACAAGAGCACAATCACCTTCCACAAACAACAAGAGCACATTCATAATCTCTTTTAAGACTTAGCCAAAAATCTCCAAGTCTGATGTTCTGCGTAATAGAAGTGTCTACAATCCAATGATAGAATTAGTCACTGTGTCTGATGATAAAAACCTTGAGTTATACCCAAAAGTTTTTAAGAATTTATTTTCTTCTTTTCAGTTTGACAATGCTACTTTGTCTGCTGCAGTTTGAGCTTTAAACAAATCAAGCTCATACTGTTTTTAGAGTAACTCTTAATTGTGTTCGAACATTCTTTTGTACTATGCAATTTGTTATTTCATGGCGGCAATAAAATTAATAATAAAAAATATTATTTACATCACAAATTATAATTTATATTCAACTAATTAAGTTCTAACTAAATTGTATTAAACTAATTAAATTCAAACTAATAATTAAAAAATCAAATTATTTGTGCAGAAATGTGATATTTTGCTATAATGAGTTAGAGATGAATAAAATTATGTGTGAAAGTATACTAAAAATATTCATTTTATGAGATATGTGGGTTGGAGATGCTCTTGTTGGGTATTCGTTGGTAAAACTGAATAATAATCCCACAATAATAAGAATTATTATTTTTTGTAGAGAAGGGGAATGAAAGATGAAGAGATTGACTCGTGTTTGGTGTTGGATTTTTAACAAGAGTCAAACAATCACTCTTTCCTTAAAACCTTATTTGCTACCTCCCACAAGTGCTAGGAGCGTTGTAGCCTAGGCTTCCCAGTATAAAACTTGCTACGATTCAATGTTTGAGCACTCAAATAAGGAATCCGGTGAACTAGAGCAACGAGATAAACACAATTAGGCTAAGAATTGAGTAGAAGCAAAGAGTTTTTGAGGCTGGAAAAAACGATTTTCTATGTTGTAAAAATCTGCTGCTCTACCCTCTCTTATATAGGGGTGATGGAATTCAATAACATTCAAAAATGACATTAAAACACACATGTTCGGCTGTACCCGCGCAAACGAGATTAGGCTTAAGCCAAACCTTTTTGATGTCACTTTGCGATTTGATTTGCACTCCGCCCCTGCGTGCGAGAGAAAGTCTTTATGCTATACAATTCAATAAGTTTAAAAAGAGCTCTTGTATAAATAGTGAGACAAAAGCTCACTTTTTCCTTTCATTTTTCCAACTCAAATGAGTCTACTTTGAGAATCAATATCTCATTCACCCATTATCCGTTTCGAGCATACAATATATCAATCTCTTCGTCTCACTACGAAAAATCTGACTCCACTTTAATTCGACCCAAATCAAAAATGAACTCCACTAATAATTGTACCACAAAATTATCATTTAACATATCATTTTAAACTATTCTTTCCAACAGCTCTTGCTTCTTAGGCAAAAACACACTTATCTTTTAACTTTCAATGTTCTACTAATTTCTTAACTTTAAAGTGGTCCTTACGGTCAGCATTATCATCGTCAAAATTAGTATGAATTAGACGTTTTTGTTAGGTGTTCACATCAATTGTTCATTCACTATAATTCTACAACGGTGAATGGTCACACATGTCGTCATTGTCTTTCCCTTATTTTAAAATATAAATGAAATTGACTTTAATATACGATATACAAACCAAATTTATATTAAGACATGGAGTACTATGACTAAAAAAATTATTCAAACCATTATTCAATCTAATTTGGCCAAAATTCTGAATTCCCAGGCCAGGCTAAAGTTCATCACACACAATCCCAATAAGAAATTGATTACTGTTATCTTTAATGTAAGTGTACATAGATTTAGAATACTGAATGGGAAATTTATTACACACATTAATTAGAAAATGAAAACTACAAATTTTGCCCGAACAGACATAAGTAGCCGTTCTGAATAGTCAGTACAGCATAGAAAAATAATAACTGAAGCTATAAATGCTACAATATAAGATGCTATAAAACTCCACACAAATGTATCTTTGAATGGGTCATTCTCTTCTATAATTGGCTCTGAAGATGAAGATGGTTCAATGCTAGAGCTGCTGTTGCAGCTTTCTCCCAACAGTTGTCTACAAAGTAAAGGGTTACCTTCATAACTGTTGTTGTCGAATGTTAAGAATTGATTCTTGTCTGGTATTCTCCCTGATAAATTGTTGAATGCCACAGAAAATATTGACAGAAAGTGCAATTCTATCAAGTCTTGAGGAATTTGGCCATTCAATCTATTGTGAGACAAGTCCAAACATTCTATCTGCTTTAAGTTGGAGAATGTAGTTGGGATAGAGCCTATGAAGTGATTGTGTGATAAGTTCAAAGTGTGGATATCACTCAAGTACCCGATCTCATGAGGAATTGGACCCGTAAAATTGTTGAAAGAAAGATCAAGTCCAGACATGTACTTCAATACGTTTCCTTTGTATAATTCAGACCTACTTTTTGTTACAAATTCCACTTCTTCTTCCTCAACTGGAACGTCATAATCGTACTCCAAGGATTGGCCTATTTGAAGTTGGCTTTCATACGAGTATGTACTAATAAGAGGATATCCAGGAAACCATTCGTATATATTAAGCCCAACCATGACATCAAATGTTGGTTTGCTCCCAAACAGTACTTTATGCAGGCAAGAAGGCAAAAAGGAAGAAAGATTATTTGAGGAAAGATCAAGCATGCTAACATTCTTAAGGTCACAGAGTTGAGAAGGGATTGAACCTTCCAGTTGATTTCCTCCTAGGAGAAGAAACCTCAAATTTGAGAGTGAACTTATCCAATTAGGAATACTGCCAAATAAGTTATTGTTTCTCATGTCTAGTGTCACAAGTGCAGAAGCTTCAGACAAAAGTTTTGGCACGAATCCAGTAAATTCATTGCCATGCAAATGCAAGTATCTTAGTGATAAGACATTCAAACAAGCAGGTATAGTCTTCGTAAATTTATTCTTAGACAAGTCTAAAAAGCCCAATTCCTTCACCTTGCAAAAGCTCATTGGTATAGGACCTTGTAGAAAATTATGAGACAAAACTATTGCCTTGAGGTTTGAAAGGTATCCAATCCAGTTAGGAATCTTGCCTGTGATTGAGTTGTTGCTCAAATCTAATACTAACAAAGATTTGCTATTTAGTAGGCCACGAGAGAGCTCACCCGTAAAGCGGTTGTTTGTCAAACCCAAATACTCAAGGCTACTCATGTTTGAATTTGCAGGAAGAACTCTACCTTGCAAATTGTTGTTTTCTAACTTCAAAATCTGCAAACTGATACATCCCTTGACAAATTCGTGTGGCAGTTCTCCTGAAAAATTGTTGTTTGACAAGTCAAGCGAAATCAAATCTGTCAATTCCCCCATAGAGGGAGGAATACCACCTTGTATTGTATTCATAGACATGTTCAAAACGGTGAGACTTGGACATGAAACACCTATAGAGTGTGGAAGTACCCCTTGGATTTGATTCATAGAAACATCTAACATCCTGAGGTATTCATTCTTTGTTTGATGGTTGTTGTATGTAAAAGATCCTGTTAAGAGGTTGCCAGCAAGGTTGAGAACTTTCATATTTGAGTTATTGATGAGCAACCAGGATGGTAATATTTCTCTCACCCCAGTATGGCTAAGGTCAAGGACAAGCAACTCACGTTGCTTTAACAGGAAACTAGGTAGATTCTCGCTAGGCTCATTGAGTTTACAGTTTAGTAATCGAAATATTTTGATCTGAGATTGAGGCATCCAAGGTGGGTTTTCTGTATTTACCATCATGGTGTTGTTAAAGTTTTCAAGTTCAAAACCCTCAAGTTTGGAATTGTTCCCAAATGAGTTGAACGAGAAAGAACCTTCAAAGTAGTTGAAGGAAAGGGAGAGATATTCAAGTAAATTCAGAGTAGAAAAAATGGCCGAAGGAAGTGTTCCAGTGAAGTAATTTGATTGAAGATCAAGGGTACGAAGGGATGTCAAATTGCCAATACATGAAGGTATTCTTCCTTCAAATGTATTGAATCCCAAACCCAACTCTTGAAGGTTTCTCAATTTGCAGAAGCCTGCAAAGTTACAAGTAAGAGTTAATAAGAAAATACTGAAATAGAATTTTAATTCCATCATCAATAAAAATATATATTTCTTATATGTTTTATTTATATAAGTTTGGAATAAGGGTCAAATAGGTCATCCAATTACACACAATAATTCAATTAGGCCACTGAACTTAAAAAATCAACAATTGAATTCCTAAACTAACCAATTTCAAACAATTCTTTCAATTTGAAGGTTTTCAACAGGTCAACAGGTCATCATTCTAAATTAATTATTTTTTAAAAAAGAACTTTTTAAAATTAATTATCTAATTTTTTTTTTTAAAAAAAAAACAGGACTGGCCGGAGACGACTGTCCCCGGCCGGTTTATTCGTCTCCGACCATGGAGACGAAGAGTTTCTTCTTCTCCATGGCTGGAGACAGAGAAACTCTTCGTCTCCATGGCCGGAGACGACAGAGTCTTTTTTTTTTTTTAATTTAAAAATAATTATTTTTTAAAAATAATTAATTTGAGAGGATGACCGGTTCGAAATCTTGAAACTGAAAGAATTGTTTGAAATTAGTTAGTTTAGGGATTTAATTGTTAATTTTTTAGGTTCAGTGACTTAATTGCATTATTTAGTGCAGTTTGATGACATATTTGACCCTTATTCCTTTAGAGCTTGGGAACTGAAATGGAAAGGCAAATCAAGTTGGGATGCATACATGGTTTCAATAAGAAAGGAAATCCACAACTAACACCGTACAAATACATACTAAAAATAATAAAATACCTCCATCTATCAATGAGCCATTTAGATTATTGTATTCGAATGACAAAAACTTTAAAGCGGTGAAGGATCCAAGGGCATTGGGAACTTTTCCGCTCAGATAATTGAAAGCAAAATTGAGCAACTCCAGATGTTTCAAAGTTGTTAGCTCTACAGAAAAGGTAGATTATTGTGTTATGCCCGCAACAATATTAAGAAAGTTAGACGACAATCAAAACAAATTGAATCAATTCTAATATTTGACGCACCTTCAAAGTGAGACCAAGTATTGATCGAGTTGTCTCCCATATTAAGGATCCTAAGTGAGCGCAGTAAACCTAAACTTGGAATTTCATCAAACCAATTGAAACTTAAATCCAAAACCTGCAACTTGCTTAAGTTTAGTACCTCATGGAACCCTCGTATTTTGTTTGAATCTAAGCTCAGATTCTGTAGTTCCCGGAAGGGAAGAAATAGCGAAGCATTTAGGAAAAAATCATCAGAACTACTCCATAGCCTAATCCCCCTAAGGTAGAGTTGGGTGACATGGTGATTGGATTGGTCACACTTAACCCTTTCCCACATGCAGCAATCCGTTTCTTTTCCATCACCCCAAGAAGAAAGGGCAGTGGTTCCGTTAAAGGCATCTCTTAGTCTCAAAAGTGCTATTCTTTCTTCTTCATCACACCCAACACTTCCATCACCCTGCACCTCAACTACCACAAAGCTTAACATTAACCATAAACAAAACAAACAAGGATTAGCCATACAAATTAATTAAAGAAATAATAATGACAACTATTAGAAGATATATAATGGAATATTATATTTTATCTTAGTGGTAATGAAGGATATGTGTGTGTGTATATATATAGAGAGAGAGAGGGGGGAACGGATCAATTGAGAACACATGCCCAACAAAGAAATACGATTCATTGCAAATGTCCGTCTGGATAGATCTAACGAAAGAAACACTTTTTTAGAAAAAAAAATGTGGTGATATTTTTGTAAATAATTGAATTTTAGAGTGTAAGTAAATTGTGTTAAAAATGTAAATAATAATTTTATAGAGTGCACTTAAATGTAAGTAAAATGTATTAAAAGTGCATCAAATAATGTATATCCAGCAACTATATTAAGTACACTTAACATTATCATTACTTGTATCAAATGTTATCATTAAATGCACCAATGTAAAATTAAAATATAAATTACTTGCATTATTAAGTGTAAATGATTCCTACCCTTTTATCTATTATATTCACCAGCATCAGTCAACCAATATTCCTAGTAATTCTTATTAACAGTTAAAAAAGATTCACTACAGTGAATATGTTTGACCTACTCATCATCAAACAATTTCATCTTTGAAAGCCTAATCAATCAACACGTTTCACTACTTCAAACACTTTTATTTCTAATATGAAAAATAGCAACACTATATATATGTATTTTTTGCATTCAAAAAAAAAAAATATATGTATTTTTTAAATTTTATTTTTCATTATTTCTAAATATATTTTTATTGAATCACGAAAAGGTGATCGAATTGAACCAGAAATTCAAGAGTACGTAGCTATTATTCCATGCTTAATTTGTAAAGATTGTATGAAATTAAAATAGGAATAATTGGTCATGTTAGATAGATATTTGAAGGATCGGGTTCAATATCTTGTCATCAAAATTTGGAGTTGGCTGCTATGCAAGTATAAACAAAATAAATTTGCGTCTTTTTTACTAGTTATAGTTTCTGTCGTAGTGATAAACGTTTTATCCTATCTTGACAATTGGTAATTACTACACAAGTATAAGAAAATAAAGTTACACATCTTCTACTAGCTATATATTTTAACATAGTGATAAATGCTTAATTCTTACAGCTTATAATTTATAACTTTTCTTTTCAAACAAACCAAAACTGAAACTAAGAAATATTTGTTTTGGAATATCGAATTTGGTTCCAATTAGGACTTTAATTTAATTAATTTAATTTTCATTCAATTTTTTAAACGTTAGACTAATTTAAATTTGATGCACATATAGAAGAATCAAATATTCAGCCACTGCTTGTAAATAAAATAGCTAGCAAGCTTAGAAGTACCACTCTAACTAGTAAAGTAAATGAATTTTAATTTAAAGTTGGAATCAGCTTACAAACTGTTTTAAACTATTGGAATGAATTTTCGCTACTTTCATTTGTCCACCTCAAAGAAAAATCAAAGAAAGAGACACAATTGGAATGAATTTCCAGCTTAATTTCCGCTAGTTTCATTTGTCCACTTCAAAGAAAAATCAAAGAAAGAGACACAATTGGAATGAATTTCCAGCTTTCCACTACTTTCATTTGTCAACCTCAAAGAAAAATCAAAGAAATTAAAGAGAAACATGACAGTTTTGAATTTTCCAACTTCTCTATGAGAAAAATACTTCTGAGAGCACTACTGGAAATTTTGAAATTTCCGACCACCTGAAAGTGATCTTAAATCAAGTCAAAAGCCTTGTTCCGACCACTTTTGGTGTCCGAAAAAACCTTTGTTGCTATTTCCGACCACTTTTTGGTATCAATTTGATTTAAGATCACTTTCAGGTGGTCGGAAATTTCATAATTTCCAGTAGTGGAGTTGTGGCAAACCTTAAGTCTATTTATAAAAATCTACAAGACTTGAGGTGGTTCTATAACAAAAAAAGAAAAAAAAAGGGGGGGGGGGGGGGGTGGAGGTTTGAGGTTAATAACGTCATTTAAACATATTTGTTGATTAATGACCAAATTAAAATGGTCATGTCACAAAAATATTAGGACCAAAATGGATGTTTTGAAAAAAAAATACTAAAAATGAAATGATATATAAATTTAGAACTAAAAAAAGAATTTAAAAAAATGACTTTAACACTCAGAACTAAATAGACTAAAGACCCTTGTATTTAAGATCATTTAAATAGTTTGGTTGACAAATGACTAAAAATGGTCATACCAAAATAATACTACGATCAAAAAAATATTTTAAAAAAATAACTAAAAATTAACTGACACTTATAAATTTAAACATATAATGGAATTATCTCTTATAAAAAAAATATTGTAAATTTCATTATTTTATACAAAAAAATTATCTAATAATAACACTAAACGAGTAAACCACGTAAACATTGAACTCAACAAGAGTCACAATCATACTGTTGGAAAAAACTAGCTATGATGTGGATCGGAGTGTGGGGCAACAAATTAATTTGTCCGTCGTTGAAGATCATTAATATTATTAGACTTGACTGAGTCAATCAGTCAATCAATCGACATATTTGACTAGTTCCAACAGCTTAATTATATTTTACAAAAAATACTATATGTACTCCCAAAATCATACTCAGCTTCCAATTTATATTCTTACTTATGTTCAAATTTGATTGGAGGAAGAAAGAAAAAGAATAGATAAACATCATATGGCCCCTTACTAAATTAAGCAATCAAGGCATGTCATATTATAGGAGTGCAAAATGAGAGTATAATTTGGGAGGCATTAATTGTTATGTAAGTATAAACAAAATAAAATTGTACATTCTCTATTAGCTATATATAATTTTTGCCATAGTGATATCCTAATAATTGGTAACTAGTATACAAGTATAAGAAAATCAAGTTATGTATTCGCTACTAGCTCACTACAAAACATAACTACTACTATACGATGGTTTTTGCAGGTCTTTCCTTAAGTACTAATATAATATCCGGTCTTGTAATAATATTCTAGTTATTAATATTATTAGTATGGAGAATCGTTGTGTGTTTTGTTTGTGGATATTATTGTTAATCTCTGTGGTAGTTATTGAGGTGCAGGGGTGTGATGAAGAAGAAAGAATAGCACTTTTGAGACTAAGAGATGCCTTTAACGGAACCACTGCCCTTTCTTCTTGGGGTGATGGAAAAGAAAAGGATTGCTGCAAGTGGGAAAGAGTCAAGTGTGACCAATCCAATCACCATGTCACACAACTCTCCCTTGGGGATATTAGGCTATGGAGTTTTGATGGTTTTTTCCTAAATGCTTCGCTATTTCTTCCCTTCCAGGAACTACAGAATCTGAGCTTAGATAGTAACACCATACGAGGATTCCATGAGGTACTAAACTTAAGCAAGTTGCAGGTTTTGGATTTAAGTTACAATTGGTTTGATGAAATTCCAAGTTTAGGTTTACTGCGCTCACTTAGGATCCTTAATATGAAACAAAACGACATCAATACTTGGTCTCACTTTGAAGGTGCGTCAAATAATTAACTTGTAACTGTGTAGGCTTGTGCAAGTTGAGGAAGCTTGAAGTGTTGGATTTGAGTGAAAATGGGTTTCAAGGAAAAATACCTTCCTGTCTTGGAAATTTGACATTTCTTCGTGCCCTTGTTCTTAACTCAAATTACTTGACTGGAACACTTCCTTCTACTGTTTTTTCTACTCTGAATTCACTCGAATATCTCTCCCTTTCTCTCAATTACTTTGAAGGTTATTTCTCGTTCAACTCATTCGAGAACAATTCCAAACTTGAGGTCTTTGAACTTGACAACCTTCATAGTAACTTGACAGTAGACACAGAAAATCCACCTTGGATGCCTCAACCTCAGATCAAAATATTTCGATTATCAAACTGTAAACTCAATGAACGTGCAGGATGGAATCTACCGAGTTTCCTATCAACGCAACGTGAGTTGAGAATCCTTAACCTTAGCCATACAGGGGTGAGAGAAATATTTCCTTCTTGGTTGCTCATCAATAACTCAAATATGGAATTTCTCAGCCTTGCGGGCAATTTCCTAACAGGACCTTTTACATACAACAACCATCAAACGAAGAATGAATCTCAGTTGGTTAGATGTTTCTATGAATCAAATCCAGGGGGTACTTCCATATTCTATTGGTGTTTTTTTTCCAAGTCTGTCTTATTTGAACATGTCTACAAATGCAATACAAGGTGGTATCCCTCCCTCTATGGGGGAATTGAAACAACTAAGATTGTTAGATTTGTCAAACAACAATTTGACAGGAGAATTGCCGGGAGATTTTGTCCAAGGATGTACTGATTTGCAAATTTTGAAGATAGCAAATAACAATTTGCATGGTCAAGTTCTTCCTACACATTCAAACCTAAGTGGCCTTTGGTATTTACATTTGGCAAACAACCGTTTTTCGGGTGAGCTCTCTCGTGGCCTACTAAATAGGATGTCTTTGGAATTCTTAGATTTGAGCAACAACTCAATCACAGGCAAGATTCCTGACTGGATTGGATACCTTTCAAACCTCGAGTCAATAGTTTTATCTGATAATTTTCTACAAGGTCCTATACCAATGAGCTTTTGCAAAGTGAAGGAATTGGGCTTTATAGACTTGTCTAGAAATAGACTTACTGAGTCTATACCTACTTGTTTGAATGTCGCATCACTGAGATACTTGCAATTGCATGATAATGAATTTACTGGATTTGTGCCAAAAGTTTTGTCTGAAGCTTCCTCACTTGTGACACTAGACATGAGAGACAATAACTTATCTGGCAGACTTCCTAGTTGGATAAGTTCACTCTCAAATTTAAGGTTTCTTCTCCTTGGTGGAAATCAACTTGAAGGTTATATCCCTTCCCAACTCTGTGACCTTAAGAATGTCAGCATGCTTGATCTTTCCTCAAATAATCTTTCATCATTTCTGCCTTCTTGCCCGCACAACGTACTATTTGGGAGCAAAAGAACCTTTGATGCCACTCTACTTGAGCCTAATGGATATGGATGGGTTTTGTATCTTTCTTTACTTACATACTCATATGAAAGCCGGCTTCAAATAGATACATACTTGCACTACGATTATGAATCATCGGATGAGGAGGAAGAAGTGGAATTTGTAACAAAAAGTAGGTCTGAATCATACAAAGGAAGCATATTGAAGTACATGTCTGGAATGGATCTTTCCTTCAACAATTTTACAGGTCCAATTCCTCAAGAGATTGGGTTACTGAGTGATATCCACACTTTGAACTTATCACACAATCACTTCACAAGCTCTATCCCAACTACATTCTCCAACTTAAAGCAGATAGAATGTTTGGACCTGTCTCATAATAGATTGAATGGCCAAATACCTCAAGACTTGATAGAATTGAACTTTCTGTCAAAATTTTCTGTGGCATTCAACAATTTATCAGGTAGAATACCCGACAAGGAGCAGTTCTCAACATTCGACAACAGCAGTTATGAAGGTAACCCTTTACTTTGTGGGCAACTGTTGGGGAAAAGCTGCAGCAGCTCTAGCACAGAACCATGTTCAGAGCCAATTATACAGAATAATGATGATCCATTCAAAGAGACATTTTTGTGGAGTTTTATAGCATCATATATTGTAGCATTATAGTTTCCATTATTGTTTTCTTATGTTGTACTGATTATTCAGAACGGCTGCTTATGTATGTTCGAGCAAAATTTGTAATAATTTTCTCTTTTTAATTTGTGTGTTAGTTAATAATAAACTTCTTACCCAGTCATCTAAATCTCAATGTACTTTTATATAAAAATACACAACTTTTGGCACAAATCCAATAAATTCATTGTCATGCAAATTACAAGTATCTCAGTGACGAAACATTCAAACAAGCAGGTATAGTTGTAAGTCTATTTCTAGACATGTACGTGAAAAAATATATATTGTGTTATCTTCGTAGGCGTTATTGCGGCCCCAAGACATAGTTCATTGATCGAAAGTTTGAGTGTGGGTGTAGTGACCAGTGCCCAACAATTACCTGGTTAGGATTGAAGACCTCAAGTATATGAAAATGTTTTTAAAATAAAAATAAGTATAGAAAAAAAAAAAAAAAAAAAAAACCACTACAATCGATTAATAAGGGTGAACTTCCTTATTCTAAACAAAAATGAAATAAGAAGAGAATAATGACAATTCTTTTTGTTGGGCTTTACTTTTGGGCCTATAATGGGTTGTCACAGTCACTTGTCAGGGCGACCATTTGATTAAAGGCCGGTATTATTAAATTAAGCCCATTACTAGTAAAAAGCCCAATATCGTTTGTGTATGACGTCTGTCTCCCTCCCTCCCTCGCTCTCTCTCTCACACCCCTCTCTCTCACACAACTGAGATTGAGAAGAGGAACGTGATGGAGGAATGGGAGAAAGAATCAATCAAAACGGCGTCGGAAGAGATATCCACAGAGGTCAAAACCCTAATCGATTCCCATAATTTGGATTCTCTCAAGCAGTTGCAGCTTCCCATGTACTTTTTCAGTTTTTTCAACCCCCATTTCTTTTATGCGTTTGGAATTTATTTATTTTTTGTTAATTCTTCTTCCTCGGATTTGTCAAAAGGCTGATACTTTTTTTGTTTTTGGGATGAATTTCTTGGAACTGTTTGTTCACTATGATCCTAATTTCAAGTTTTGATGAATTAAGGTTCCACTGATCGGTAGGTGTACACTGCATTCATTAATGCTATAGGAATTAGGAATGATGGAAATAACTCCCTCCAGTACACAAAATTCAAAATTAACTTTCTTACCCTCTTACCTTGACCTGTTCAAACCTTACTAGTAAAGAATTGTTATATTGACTAGCTACAGTGTATTGGGTATGAGGTGGAAGAATCACATCAATTGTATATTCACTATAAATCTACAATGATCACACATGTGCCGTCATTGTCTTTCCCTTATTTAAAAAATATAAATGAAATTGACTTTAATATATGATATACAAACTAAATTTATATTAAAGATATGGAGTAGTGGAGTACTATGACTAAAATAAATTATTCAAACAATTAATCAATCTAGTTTAGCCAAAATACTAAATTCCCAGGCCTGGTTAAAGTGCACCACACACAATCCCAATAAGAAATTGATTACTGGATATTTAATGTAAAAGTATATAAATTTTAAATACTACCGAATAGAAAATTTATTACACACAAATTAGATAGAGAAAACTACAAATTTTGTCCGAACATACATAAGTAGCCGTTCTGAATAGTCAGTACAGCATAAGAAAATAATAATTGAAGCTATAAATGCTATAATATAAGATGCTATAAAACTCCACACAAATGTATCTTTGAATAATGGGTCATTCTCTTCTATAATTGGCTCTAAAGATAGATCAATGCTAAAGCTGTTGTTGCAGCTTTCTCCCAACAGTTGTCCACAAAGTAAAGGGTTACCTTCATAACTGCTGTTGTCGAATGTTGAGAACTGATTCTTGTCTGGTATTCTCCCTGATAAATTGTTGAATGCCACAGAAAATACTGATAGAAAGTGCAATTCTATCAAGTCTTGAGGTATTTGGTCATTCAATCTATTGTGAGACAAGTCCAAACATTCTATCTGATTTAAGTTGGAGAATGTAATTGGGATAGAGCCTGTGAAGTGATTGTGTGATAAGTTCAAAGTGTGGATATCACTCAAGTACCCGATCTCATGAGGAATTGGACCCGTAAAATTGTTGAAGGAAAGATCAAGTCCAGACATGTACTTCAATATGTTTCCTTTGTATAACTCAAACCTACTTTTGGTTATAAATTCCACTTTTTCTTCCTCATCTGAAGCTGTATAATAGGATTGAAATTGGCTTTCATACGAGTATAATCTAAGAGGATAACGAACAACCCATCTGTATTCATTAATCCCAATTGTGACATCAAATGTTATTTTGCTCCCAAACAGTACTTTATGCAGACAAGAAGGCAAAAAGGAAGAAAGGTTGTTTGAGGAAAGATCAAGCATACTAACATTCTTAAGGTCACAGAGTTGGGAAGGGATTGAACCCTCAAGTTGATTTCTTCCTAGGAGAAGAAACCTCAAATTTGAGAGTGAACTTATCCAATTAGGAATTCTGCCAAATATGTTATTGTTTCTCATGTCTAGTGTCACAAGTGCAGAAGCTTCGGACAAAACTTTTGGCATGAATCCAGTAAATTCATTGCCATGCAAATGCAAGTATCTCAGTGATGAGACATTCAAACAAGCAGGTATAGTCTCCGTAAATTTATTCTTAGACAAGTCTAAAAAGCCCAATTCCTTCACCTTGCAAAGGCTCATTGGTATAGGACCTCGTAGAAAATTATTTGACACAACAATCGTGTGGAGTTGTGAAAGGGATCCAATCCAGTCAGGAATTTCACCTGTGATTGAGTTGTTGCTCAAATCTAAGAATTTCAAAGACATGCTATTTAGTAGGCCTCGAGAGAGCTCACCCGAAAAGCGGTTGTTTGCCAAACCCAAATACTTAAGGCTACTCATGTTTGAATTTGTAGGAAGAACTCTACCTTGCAAATTGTTGTTTTCTAACTTCAAAGTTTGCAAATTGATACATCCCTTGACAAATTCTTCTGGCAGTTCTCCTGACAAATTGTTGTTTGACAAGTCAAGCGAAATCAAATCTGTCAATTTCCCCATAGAGGGAGGAATACCACCTTGTATTGCATTCATAGACATGTTTAAAATGGCTAGACTTGGACATGAAACACCTATAGAGTGTGGAAGTACACCCTGGATTTGATTCATAGAAACATCTAAAAAATGGAGATATCCATTCTTTGATTGATGGTTGTATGTAAAAGATCCTGTTAAGAAGTTGCCTGCAAGGTTGAAATCTTCCATATTTGAGTTATTGATGAGCAACCAGGATGGAAATATTTCTTTCACCCCAGTATGGCTAAGGTCAAGGAGTATCAACTCAAGTTACTTTAATAGGAAACTAGGTAGATTCCCGCTAGGTTCATTTAATTTACAGTTTGGAAATCGAAATACTTTGATTTGAGATTGAGGCATCCAAGGGGGGTTTTCTGTGTTTACAATCATGGTATTGTTAAGGTTTTCAAGCTCAAAATACTCAAGTTTGGAATTGTTCCCAAATAATGAGTTGAATGAGAAAGAACCTTCAAAGTAGTTGAGGGAAAGGGAGAGAAATTGAAGTAAATTCAGGGTAGAAAAAATGGTAGAAGGAAGTGTTCCAGTCAAGCAATTGAATCGAAGATTAAGGAAACGAAGGGATGTCAAATTGCCAAGACATGAAGGTATTCTTCCTCCAAAGCTATTGGATTCCAAACCCAACTCTTGAAGGTTTCTCAACTTGCAGAAGCCTGCAGAATTACAAGAAAGAGTTAATAAGAAAATATTGAAATAGAATTTTAATTCCATCATTAATAAAAAAAAAATGTATTTCTTATATGTTTTATTTATATAAGTTTAGAGCTTGGGAACTGAAATGGAAAGGCAAATCAAGTTGGGATGCATACATGGTTTCAATAAGAAAGGAAATCCACAACTAACACGTACAAATACATACTAAAATTAATAAAATACCTCCATCTATCAATGAGCCATTTAGATTATTGTATTTGAATGACAAAAACTTTAAAGCGGTGAAGGATCCAAGGGCATTGGGAACTTTTCCGCTCAGATCATTGAAAGCAAAATTGAGCAACTCCAGATGTTTCAAAGTTGTTAGCTCTATAGAAAAGGTAACAATATTAAGAAAGTTAATTAGACAATCAAAACAAATTGAATCAATTCTAATATTTGACAAACCTTCAAAGTGAGACCACGTATGGATCCGGTTGCCTTCCATATTAAGGATCTTAAGTGAGCGCAGTAAATCTAAACGTGGAATTTCATCAAACTCATTGTAACTTAAATCCAAAACCTGCAACTTGCTTAAATTTAGTACTCCATGGAATCCATCTATGCCATTCCAATTTAAACTCAAATTCTGTAGTTTTCGGAATGGAAGAAATAGCGAAGTATTTAGGAAAAAGTAACTAGAACTTGGTCCTTTAAGATCGCCAAGAGAGAGTTGTATGATATGGTGATTGGATTGATCACAGCTGATCCTTTCCCACCTGCAGCAATCCATATCCATTTCTTCATCCCAAGAAGGAAGAGGGGTGGTTCCGTTTAGATACTTAAACACATCTCTTAGTCTCAAAAGTGCTCTTCTTTCTTCTACCTCACACCCAACACTTCCATCACCCTGCACCTGAAGTACCACAAAGCTTAACATTAACCATAAACAAAACAAACAAGGATTCGCCATACAAATTAATTAAAGAAATAATAATGAGAACTATTATTAGAAGATAATGGAATATTATATTTTATCTTAGTGGTAATGAAGGATGTGTGTGTGCGTGCATATATAGAGAGAGGGGAAACGGATCAATTGAGAACACATGCCCAACAAAGAAATACGATTCATTGCAACTGTCCATCTGGATAGATCCAACGGAAGAAACTTTTTTTTAGAAAAAAAAAATTGAGGTGACATTTTTGTAAATAATTAAATTTTGGAGTGCAAGTAAATTGTGTTAAAAGTGTAAGTAATAGTTTTCATAGGGTGCACTTAAGTGTAAGTAAAATGTATTAAAAATTTAACAAATATGTATATCGAGCAACAATATTAAGTGCACTTAACGTTAGTTTTATTTGCGTCAAATATTATCATTAAAATGTAAATTACTTGCACTATTAAGTGTAAATAATTCGTAGCTTTTTATATATTATAGGAATAAGGGTCAAATAGGCCACTGAACTGCACACCAAAGTGCAATTAGGCCATTGAACTCAAAAACAATGCAATTGGGTCCCTGAACCACACAAAATCATGCAATTAAGTCTAAAATGACCTGTTTACCTGAAATGCGGGTTACCAATTTAAAAATAATGTTTAAATATATTTTAAAATAAAATAATTAATTTAAATTTAAAAAAGAAAAAAAAAAAAACTAAAACTAAAACTGCCGGCAGTCTTTGTCTCCATGGCCGGAGACCATCCCTTCGTCTCCGGCCATGGAGACGAAGACCTTCGCCTCCATGGCTAGGGAGACGAAGCTCTTCGTCTCCAGCAGTTCTAGTTTTATTTTTTTTAATTTTAATTAATTATTTTATTTAAAATTTATTTTTAAAATTGGTAACCGTCACGTCAGCACAATTTCAGGTCAACGGGCCATTTTAGACCTAATTACATGATTTTGTGTAGTTTAAGGACCCAATTACATTATTTTTGAGTTGAATGGTCTAATTGCACTTTGATGTACAGTTCAGTGACCTATTTAACCATTATTTCTATATTATATTCACCAGCATCAGTCAACCATTCCTAGTAATTCTTAATAACAGTTAAAAAAGATTCACAACAGTGAATATGTTTGACCTACACCTACTCATCATCAAACAATTTCATCTTTGAAAGCCTAATCAATCAACACGTTTCACTACTTCAAACACTTTTATTTCTAATGTGAAAAATAGCAACACTATATATATATATATATATATATATATATATATATATATATATATATATATATATATATATATATATATATATATAGGGAAAATTGTAAAAAATGTCCCTCTATAATATGCCAATTATCAATGTCACTCCTGAATTATGAGTGGTGTAAATGTTGCCCCTCAATTATCAAAATGGTGCACATATAGCCCCTCCCGTAACGGACTTGTAGTTCCTCACTGCTGTCCATTGCTGGTACTTCGAATCGAGGAAGGGAAAAAACAACTAAATTACATATTTACTCCAACTTAACAGTGTCGTACACTAACGGGGACTTAAGTTAGAAGTACCACTCGATCTCACTAGTAAAGTAAATCAATTTTAAAGTTGGAATGAGCTTACAAACTGTTTTAAACTATTGGAATGAATTTCCGATACTTTTATTTGTCAACCTCAAAGAAAAATCAAAGAAAGAGAACTATTGGAATGAATTTCCAGCTCTCCGCTACTTTCATTTGTCAACCTCAAAGAAAAATCAAAGAAATTAAAAAGAAACATGACAATTTTGAATTTTCCAACTTTTATATGAGAAAAATAGTTCTGAGAGTTGTGTCAAACCTTAAGTCTTCTTATAAAATCTACAAGACTTGTGGTTCTATCACCCAAAAAAAAATAAAAAAAATGAAGGGTTTTGAGGTTAATAATGGCATTCTCAATGTCATTTAAATATATTTGTTGATGAATGACCAAAAATGATCATGTCACAAAAATATTAGGAACAAAAGGGATGTTTAAAAAAAAAAAAGAGACTAAAAATGAAATGATATATAAATTTAGAACCCAAAAAAAAAAAATGACTTTAACACTTAGAACTAAATAGACTAAAGACCTCTGTATTTAAGGTCATTTAAACAGTTTGGTTGACAGATGACCGAAAATGGTCATACCATAATAATACTATGACCCAAAAAAAAAAAAAATTGAAACAAAAAAAAAAAAACTAAAAGTTAACTAACACTTATAAATTTAAAACATAAAATTGAATTATCTCTGATAAAAAAAAATATATTGGCTTTGTTTGGCAACGCTAAGCTAGGAGCTTATAGCTTATTTTAAGCTACTAATAAGCTATAAGCTCTGTTTGGTAATGTTCCCAAAATAAGCTCCTAGCTTAAAATAAGAGTTTATTTTGGAACACTACTTTAGGTAACGTTTCAAAATAAGCTACTAGCTTCCTAACTTTTTTTTTTTTTTTTCATTTTTACCCTTATTATTTTAAAGTAATGACATATTTTAACCTTATGAATTAAAACTCTTTCTCTTCCCCTATCCCAACTTTCACGTCAATCCCTTCCTTAGTCTTGTTTCCTGCTAAACAATTATGTTGAAATTTTAGCTTCTTCTTCTTCTTCTTCTTCTTCTTCTTATTCTTCTTCTTCTTGTTTTTAGTTGTTGTTGTTGTTGTTGTTGTTAAATTAGCAATATGGCTTCAATTTCAATTTGAACAAGAGCTGCCAACTAATGCTCATGAAGCATTCAATCGTGCACATTTTTCTCTTCGAAGTTGTATTGAGAGATCGTTTGGAGTATTGAATAAGAGATGGAAGATACTTGCTAAAATGCCGCAATTTAGTGAGGAGACCTAAATTGATGTTATTATGGCCACATTTGCACTACATAATTATATTCGGAAGAATTCACAAGTGACATGATGTTTAATGTGCTTGAGCAGCATCCAAATTACAGACCGCCCGATGAACTTCAAGATTCAAGTAGTAATATCTTCATCAACGAAAATTTAAGTCACACCTCTATGGAGATGAATGAGATTCGCAACAATATTGCTACTTCATTATGGGATGCTAGATCATGATCATGCTAATAGTTTTATTTTAAAAAGTGTTTACTTTTTTTGGAAGACGAAATGTTAAATTTTAATATGTAAACAAACTAATTTAAATTTTATGAAGATGTCCTTTTTAGTCTTTTTAAATTTATCAGCTTATCAAAAAGCTAATTTTACCAAACACTTTCAATCATAACAGCTAGCTTAACAGCTCTTCAATTTTCAACTCCGAGCTTATAATTTTTCAGCTTTCAGCTCCTTTTTAGCTATCAGCTCCTAGCTTATAGCTTTTCAGCTAGGTTTGCCAAACAGAGCAATTGTAAATTTCATTATTTTATACAAAAAAACTTATCTAATAATTAATAACACTAAACGAGTAAACCATGTAAACATTGAACTCAACAAGAGTCACAATCATACTGTTGGAAAAAACTGGCTATGATGTGGAATTGTGGAGTGTGGGGCAACAAATTAGTTTGTCCGTCGTTGAAAATCATTAATGTTATTAGACTTGACTGAGTCAATCAATCGACATATTTGACTAGTTCCAACAGCTTAATTTATAAGTCTTATGTAACAAAAGAAAATTTACATAAGTAATACTCTGTACTAAGTCAATTGTTGATTAAGTATAAGCAAAATAACTCGTTGATTTTTATGGAAAAGTTTGGTTTTCAAAAAAAAAAAAAAAAAAAAAAGTATAAGCAAAATAAATTTGCACATTCTCTACTAATTATATATAATTTTTGTCGTAGTGGTATCCTAACAATTGGTAACTAGTACATAAGTAGAAGAAAATAAAGTTGCGCATTCACTAATTTCTATTTATCATCTGTTCGCATTGGTATTCACTCATGAGTATATCTTAATTATAGGAGATACCATTAAGCTCATACTATACTCAAACTAATTTCTGTTCGCATTGAGCCAGCCCAATTAAAGAGCAAAATGTTAAGCGCTTAATTTATAACTTTTTGAATGCTACTAGGCTCGATCTCATGACCTCCCACATAAAAGAGATCACTATTTATCATCTGACTCCAAGGTGCTTGGCATAACTTTTCTTTTCAAACAAACCAAAACGGAAACTAAGAAATACGGAGTAATTGTTTTGGAATATTGAATGTGATTTCAATTAGGACTTTAAATAATTGAATGTTCACTCTTTTTTTTTTTTTTTTTTTCAATGTTAGACTAATTTAAATTTGATGCAGACATATATAGAAGAGTCCAATATCCCGCCACTGCTGGTAAATAAAATAGCTAGCAAGCTTAGAAGTACCACTCTAGCTCACTAGTAAAGTAAAACTATAATTTCAAAGTTGAATGAGCTTACAAAGTGTTTTAAACTATTGGAATTAATTTCCGCTATTTTCATTTGTCAACATCAAAGAAAAATCAAAGAAAGAGAAACATGACAACTTTGAATTTTCCAACTAATTGTGCATTGATGGGTTGGTGTTATTGTTAGCATATATATTTACATATACATCCTTAAGTCCACTAATATATATATAGTATTCGGTCTTAGCTTGTAGTAGTTGTAGTTATTATTATTATTTCTATAATAATTTGTATGGAGAATCCTTGTGTGTTTTGTTTATGGATATTGTTAACCTCTGTGGTACTAATTCAGGTGCAGGGTGGTGATGGAAGTGTTGGGTGTGATGAAGAAGAAAGAAGAGCACTTTTGAGACTAAGAGATGCCTTTAATGGAACCACTGCCCTTTCTTCTTGGGGTGATGGAAAAGAAACGGATTGCTGCATGTGGGAAAGGGTTAAGTGTGACCTATCCAATCACCATGTCACCCAACTCTCCCTTGCCGATATTAGGCTGAATACTGATAATCCTATTTTCCTAAATACTTCATTACTGTTTCTTCCATTCCGAGAACTACAGAATCTGAGCTTAGGTTCAAACAACATACGAGGATTCCACGAGGTACTAAACTTAAGCAAGTTGCAGGTTTTGGATTTAAGTTTCAATTTGTACGATGAAATTCCAAGTTTAGGTTTACTGCGCTCACTTAGCATCCTTAATATGGAAGGCAACTCGATCAATACTTGGTCTCACTTTGAAGGTGCGTCAAATATTATTATATATAATTCATTTTCAATTCATGGATATATAGTACGCTCTGTCTAGCTAGCTTTCTTAATTTTGCATTTTGTTGCATAACATACACAATATATATTTTTTTGTAGAGCTAACAACCCTGAAACATCTGGAGCTGCTCAATTTTGCTTATAATGATCTGAGCGGAAAAATTCCACAATCCCTTGGATCCTTAACCTCTTTGAAGTTTTTGTCATTCATGAGCAATTGGCAAATAAGTGGCTCCTTGAAAGATGGAGGTAATTCATTAATCTTAATATGTATCTGTGTTGTGGGTTTCTTTCTCATTGAATCCATGCATCCCAACTTGAATATATAATAGTATTTCATTCCGTTTCCCAAGTTCTAAACAATATAAATACAATTAAACAAGCTTTTTTTTTTTTTTTAATTTTTAATTTTTAATTTTTGTTGTTGTTGTTGAAGGATATGGGTTAAAATTCTATTTCAGTATTTTCTTATTAGCTCTAATTAACTTGTAACTCTTTAGGCTTGTGCAAGTTGAGGAAGCTTGAAGAGTTGGATTTGAGTAAAAATGGATTTCAAGGAGAAATACCTTCATGTCTTGGCAATATGACATCCCTTCGTGTCATTATTCTTAAACAAAATTACTTGACCGGAACACTTCCTTCTGCTGCTTTTTCTACTCTAACTTCACTCACACATCTCTCCCTATCTTTAAACTACTTTGAAGGTTCTTTCTCGTTCAACTCATTTGGGAACAATTCCAAACTTGAGATCTTTGAACTTGACAACCTTAGTAGTAACTTGACAATAGATACAGAAAGCCCACATTATTGGATGCCGCAACCTCAGATCAAAATATTTCGATTAACCAATTGTAAACTCAATGAGCCTGATAGGAATCTACCTAGTTTCCTGTTAAAGCAAAGTGAGTTGAGAGTCCTTGAACTTAGAAATACAGGGGTGAGAGAAATATTTCCAACCTGGTTGCTCATCAATAACTCAAACATGGAATTTCTCAGCCTTGCAGGAAATTTCCTAACCGGACATTTCACATACAACAACCATAGTCAATCAAAGAATGAATATCTCATTTTGTTAGATGTTTCTATGAATCAAATCCAGGGGGTACTTCCATATTCTATTGGTGTTTTTTCCCCATATCTAGTCCTTTTGAACATGTCTATGAATGCAATACAAGGTGGTATTCCTCCCTCCATGGGGGAGTTGAAACAACTACAATTGTTAGACTTGTCAAACAATAATTTGTCAGGAGAACTGCCAAAAGAATTTGTCCAGGGATGTATCTTTTTGGAATTTTTGAAGCTAGAAAACAACAATTTGCAAGGTCAAGTTCTTCCTACAAATTCAAACCTGAATAGCCTTGAGTATTTGCGTATGGAAAACAATTGCTTTTCGGGTGAGCTCTCTCGTGGCCTATTAAATAGCAGGTGGTTGGGATTGTTAGATTTGAGCAACAATTTAATCACAGGTGAAATTCCTGACTGGATTGGAAACCTTTCACGACTCAGCTCAATAATTTTGTCTAATAATTTTCTACAAGGTCCTATACCAATGAGTTTTTGCAAGGTGAAAGAACTGAGCTTTTTAGACTTGTCAAAGAATAAACTTACTGAGACCATACCTGCTTGTTTGGATGTCTCATCACTGAGATACTTGCATTTGCATGACAATGGGTTTACTGGATTTCTGCCAAAAATTTTGTCTGAAGCTTCCTCACTTGTGACACTAGACATGAGAGACAATAACTTATCTGGCACACTTCCTACTTGGATAAGTTCGCTCTCAAATTTAAGGTTTCTTCTCCTTGGTGGGAATCAATTCCAAGGTTCTATCCCTTCCCAACTCTGTGACCTTAGGAATGTTAGCATGCTAGATCTTTCCTCAAACCATCTTTCTTCGGTTTTGCCTTCTTGCCTGCATAAATTACAGTTTGGGAGCAAACCAACCTTTAATGATATGCTTGAGCCTAAGGTCTACAATTGGAACACACTTTGGGGTCTGAGAACATACTTGTACGAAAGCCAACTTCAAATAAACATAATCTTAGAATTAGATTATGGGGCTTCAGATGAGGAAGAAGAAGTGAAATTTGTAACAAAAAGCAGGTCTGAATCATACAAAGGAAATATACTGAAGTACATGTCTGGAATGGATCTTTCCTTCAACAATTTTACTGGTTCAATTCCTTATGAGATCGGCTACCTGAGTGATATTCACACTTTGAACTTATCAAACAATCACTTCGCAGGCTCTATCCCAACTACATTCTCCAACTTAAAGCAGGTAGAATGTTTAGACCTGTCTCACAATAAATTGAATGGCCAAATACCTCAAGACTTGATAGAGTTGAACTTTCTGGCAATATTTTCTGTGGCATTCAACAATTTATCAGGGAGAATACCAGACAAGAAACAGTTCTTAACGTTCGACAACAGCAGTTATGAAGGTAACCCTTTACTTTGTGGACACCTGTTGGAGAAAAGCTGCAGCAACTCTAGCACAGAACTATCTTCAGAGCCAATTATACAGAATAATGATGATCCATTCAAAGAGACATTTTTGTGGAGTTTTATAGCATCATATACTATAGCATTTATAGCTTCTATTGTTGTTTTCCTATGCTGTACTGACTATTCAGAACGGCTACTTGAGTATGTTCGTGCAAAATTTATAGTTTTCTCTTTCTAATGTAAGTTAATAACAATGTATGTGATATAATAAAACATTTCCTGTTCAGTCCACTAAATCTATGTACTTATACAATAATGATATATTTATCATTTTCCTATTGGGTTTACCACTAATCGTTGCAAACTACACATGGCCAAATTGAAACTTAAGCACCCAATATGATCGAAAGAAATTACAACTATTGTTGAGTGGCTAAAGGGTGGAACTGTACTAATTCTTAGAAAAATTAACATATGTACACGCACAACACAACTTTCAAAGAAGAGTGCCTATATACCATCTCGGGCCGTTGCCTTTGAGGCCTCGTTTAGCCAATACTATTTATGTAGCGGTATTTAGTGTAAGACTTCTGTTAGATTAAAGTTAAATTTGTGGTATAGAGTTTTAAATTTTATGAGTAATTTCCAAAAAAATTGTAAGATAAAAGAAACGATACCACGGAAGGAATTTAAAAAATTTGGACAAGAAAATTTTAAAGCAGTTATACTAAATTCACTGATAAAAGAATTGAAATAAAACAAAATTTCTAGGACTTGCAAAACAAAATTTTACTTAAAAATCTGATGTGTATTTCACTATTCGTACTTAGCATGGCAGTTCTAAGATGGAGAAGGAAAAAATAAATAAACTTAGAATTGCATATTCTGTGATACGGGTTCACAAGAGAAGGAAACAGAGCCTTATTCATACACTATATTACCACATTACATAAACTGTTATTTAATTTACACGCAAACTGGAAATAGAAAACTACAATTACATTTTGCTTGAACATACCTAAGCAGTCGTTCTAAATGGTTACTACAGCATAGGAAACCAATAACGGAAGCTATAAATGCCACAATGTATGATGCTATAAAACTCCACACAAATGTATCTTTGAACGGGTCAGTCTCCTCTATAATTGACTCTGAAGATGGCTCAATGTTATAGCTGGTGCAGCTTTTCCCCAACAATTGTCCACAAAGTAAAGGGTTACCTTCATAATTGATGTTTTCGAATGTTAAGAACTGCTTCTTGTCTGGTATTCTACCGGATAGATTGTTGAATGCCACATAAAATATTGATAGAAAGTTCAATTCTATCAATTCTTGAGGTATTTGGCCATTCAATCTATTGTGAGACAAGTCCAAACATTCTATCTGCTTTAAGTTGGAGAAGGTAGTTGGGATAGAGCCTGTGAAGTGGTTGTGTGATAAGTTCAAAGTGTGAATATTACTCAGGTACCCGATCTCTTGAGGAATTGAACCAATTAAGTTGTTGAAGGAAAGATCAATCTCAGACATGTAGTTCAATATATTTCCTTTGTATGATTCAGACCTACTTTTTGTTACAAATTCCACTTCTTCTTCCTCATCTGAAGCTTTGTAATGGACACCAAGTATAGGTCTATTTGAAGCCGGGTTTCATACGAGTATGAACTTAAAGGAATATAATAAATCCGTTGGTATACATAAGGCCCAAGTGTGGCATCAAAGGTTCTTTTGCTCCCAGCTAGTACTTTATGCAAGCAAGAAAGCAAAGAGGATGAAAGATTATTTGATGAAATATCCAGCATGCTAATATTCCTAAGGTCACAGAATTGGGAAGGGATTGAACCTTCAAGTTGATTTCCTCCTAGAAGAATAAACCTTAAACTTGAGAGTGAACTTATCCAACTAGGAAGTCTGCCAGATAAGTTATTGTCTCTCATGTCTAGTGTCACAAGTGAAGAAGTTCCAGACAGAACTTTTGGCACAGATCCAGTAAGTTCATTGCCATGCAAATGCAAGTATCTTAGTGATGAGACATCCAAATAGGCAGGTATAGTCTCAGTAAGTTTATTTCTAGACAAGTCTAAAAACCCCAATTCCTTCACTTTGCAAAAGCTCATTGGTATAGGACCTTGTAGGAAATTGTTAGACAAAACTATTGACTTGAGTTGTGAAAGGTATCCAATCCAGTCAGGAATCTTGCCTGTGATTGAGTTGTTGCTCAAATCTAACAATCTCAAAGACATGCTATTTAGCAAGCCACGAGAGAGCTCACCCGAAAAGTGGTTGTTCTCCAGACGTAGATGCTGAAGGCTACTCAGGTTTGAATTTGTAAGAAGAACTTGGCCTTGCAAATTGTTGTTGCTAACGTCAAAATTTCCAATTTGATACATCCCTGGACGAATTCTTTTGGCAGTTCTCCTGACAAATTATTGTTTGACAAGTCAAGTTGATACAGTTGTGTCAACTCTCCCATAGAGGGAGGAATACCACCATGTATTGCATTCATAGACATGTTCAAAATGGTGAGACTTGGAAATGAAACACCTATAGAGTGTGGAAGTACCCCTTGGATTTGATTCATGGATACATCTAACCAGGCCAAATATTCATTCTTTGCTTGATGATTGCAATCAAAAGGACCTGTTAGGAAATTGCTTGCAAGGCTGAGAAATTCCATATTTGAGTTGTTGATGAGCAACCAAGTTGGGAATATTTCTCTCATCCCTGTATGGCTAAGGATAAGGATTCTCAACTCACGTTGCTTTAACATGAAACTAGGTAGGAGATTCCCAGTATGCTGATTGAGTTTGCAATTTGATAACCGGAATATTTTGATCTGAGGTAGAGGCATCGAAGGTGGGTTTTCAGTGTCTACTATCAAGTTACTATTAAAGTTGTCAAGTTCAAAAATTATGGTAATATAAAAATAATAAAAACATTCCATATGATTTAAGATTTTCCTACCAACAATTGGAAGGAAAATTACAAAATATAATATGTGAGTTTTCCGTCCAACATTGGTCGGAATTTCCGATCAATGCACGTAGTTGGACGGAATTTTCGTCCAACGCACGTGTTGGATGGAAATTCCCACGTTTTAAAAATGGTGTGTTACTCGCCTGAATTGCCGTCCAATTTTTGTTGTTGGATGCTCTTTCCGACCAAAAATCGTAGTTGGACGGAATTTTCGACGGAGGTTTTTCCGAATGTTCCTTTTGGTCGGTATGTTGGACGGAAATGTCGTTTCTGACCAAAAGGTTGAATGCCACTCAGCTAAAGCACAAAGACTAGACATTTGCTTTACTACGCACATAGAGCCCCCTCACTTTGAGAGGTTGCTCCCACACTGCCGCTGGTGAGATTCGATTCCTAGTAATTCTTCTCAAATTTCAACCCTATGACACTTTGAGCTGCCCATGCAGGCTACGTGGAATCATATGTGGCAGGTGACTTGAAAGTAACATGCTATTATAAGTCAAATAGGTTAATTGTACTATTTTAACAAGTTAATTTAGGGTTTAATTGAAGGTTTTTTTTTTTTTTTTTAGTTCGAGGAGCTAATTACACTTTGAGATATAGTTGAAGGGTCTATTTGACTTTTATCTATAAAAAAATATATATTAAAAGTGAACTGACACTTATAAATTTAGAATAAAAAATAGAATTAATTTTTTTAAAAAAATTGCAAATTTCATTATTTTATACAAAAAAGTTATCTAATAATAACACTAAACCATGTAAACATTGAACTCGATCAACAAGAGTCACAATCATAACGTTGGACTAAACTATGGTGTGGAGTGTGGGTCAACATATAAATTTGTCCGTCGTTGAAGATCATTAATGTTATTAGACTTGACTAAGTCAATCGACGACATATTTGACTAGTTCCAACAGCTTAATTATATTTTAGAAGTCTTATTTAACAAAAGAAAATTTACATAAGTAACACTCATACTAAATCAATTCAAACGTGATGTTGATTGTTATGTAAGTATAAACAAAATAAATTTGTACATTCTATATTAGCTATATATAATTTTTGTCATGGTGGTATCCTAATAATTGGTAACTAATACACAAGTATAAGAAAATAAAGTTATGTATTTGCTACTAGATCACAGTAACAAAACATAGCTACTACGATGGTTTTTTTACACATACACGGTAGTTTTTAATTTGAAGTGTTGAATAAGTGACTAACGTGGTAAATAAATACTTAATCGATGTGTATGTTATCTATATATGGCGGTTAAAAACCGTTGTATAATCATAAACATACACACCGTATAAATGATTTTAAAAAAACGACATACTTTATAAGGCGGTTCCGAATAATAACTACCGTATATAGCAAATTTACACATTACATATATACTTTATAAGGCGGTTCTGAATAATAACCGCCGTTTAATTAAGGTGACGTAAGTATAACAAAATATATTAGATGACGGTTATTTAAAAAACGTTGTCTATTAAGTGACGTAGTATATCATTTCTATAGTAATGTAAGTATAGATTTTTTGGTTAGATCACGGAGTGTCCAGAGTAGTTCTTAGTTATAGGAGACATTTTAAAGCTCGTAATATACTCAAACTAATTTCAATTGAGTTAATACCCAAAATCGTCCTCGACTATAGTGGTTTTTCTCAATTTCGTCCTAAACGACTTTGGTGACCTAATATCGTCCCAGACTTTTGTGTTTCGCTCAATTTAGTCCTCCATTTGTTATTTCGTCAAATTGGTGTTAAATAAAGGGACAATTCAGTAATGTCAATATTGATATCTCTTTACTTTCAACTTGTGAAGTGCGAAATTCCTCTTTCTTGTACGAATTACACCCAGAATTACCTCCGGACCTTCAAATCAAATTTTATATTCGCAGTTTTAAGAGTAATTCGTAAAAAAAAATGGGATTTCGCAGTTCACATGTCTATGAGTAAAGAGATGCCAATATTAAAATGACTGAATTGTCTATTTATTTAAAACCAAATGGACAGAATAACAAATGAGGGACTAAATTGAGCAAAAACACAAAAGTCCGGGACTAAATTGAGCGAAACACAAAAGTCTGAGACGATATTAGGTCACCAAAATCGTTTAGGACGAAATTGAGAAAAATCACTATAGTCGAGGACGATTTTGGGTATTAACTCAATTTCAATTTGTACCAAACTAGTCCAATTAATGAGCAAAATGTTAAGCGCGCTTAATTCTTACTGCTTATATTATAGATTTTAAAGTAGTACGTGGTAAGTGATTAAATCTTACTGCTTATAATTTATATATAACTAAGAAATATTCGTTTCGGAATATTGAATGTGATTTCAATTAGGACTTTAAATAATTGAATTTCCACTTTTTTTTTTTTTTTTAATGTTAGACTAATTTAAATTTGATGCACACACAGAAGAGTCCAATATCCCGCCACTGCTTGTAAATAAAATAGCTAGCAAGCTAGCTTAGAAGTATCACTCTAGCTCACTAGTAAAGTAAAACAATAATTTCAAAGTGAGGGGTTCCTTGTGCGCAGTGAGCATAAGTCTAACTTCTGTGGTTCATGTTCAGTTGAATTATCATGATTTACATCCTTTCAAATGTTCTGTCGGGTCAGAGTGTGGGCCCTTAGGGTTGGTGTTCAACCTTTTGGAAGAATAATTTCAAAGTTGAATGAGCTTACAAAGTGATTTAAACTATTGAAATGAATTTCCGCTACTTTGATTTAATTTGTCAACGTCAAAGAAAAATCAAAGAAAGAGAAACATGCCAACTTTTGGTGTTATTGTTAGCATATATATATTTGCATATACATCCTTAAGTACCACCAGAATTATATTCGGTCTTGTAATAATTGTAGTTATTAATATAATTTGTATGGAGAATCCTTGTCTCTTTTGTTTATGGATATTGTTAACCTCTGTGCTAATTCAGGTGCAGGGTGGTGATGGAAGTGTTGGGTGTGATGAAGAAGAAAGAAGAGCACTTTTGAGACTAAGAGATGCCTTTAATGGAACCACTGCCCTTTCTTCTTGGGGTGATGGAAAAGAAACGGATTGCTGCATGTGGGAAAGGGTTAAGTGTGACCAATCCAATCGCCATGTCATCCAACTCTCCCTTGGCGATATTAGGCTATGGAGTAGTTCTGATGATTTTTTCCTAAATGCTTCGCTATTTCTTCCCTTCCGGGAACTACAGAATCTGAGCTTAGATTCAAACAGAATACGAGGGTTCCATGAGGTACTAAACTTAAGCAAGTTGCAGGTTTTGGATTTAAGTTCCAATTGGTTTGATGAAATTCCAAGTTTAGGTTTACTGCGCTCACTTAGGATCCTTAATATGGAACTAAACAGCAGGATCAATACTTGGTCTCACTTTGAAGGTGCGTCAAATATTATTATATATAATTCATTTTCAATTCATGGATATATAGTACGCTCTGTCTAGCTAGCTTTCTTAATTTTGCATTTTGTTGCATAACATACACAATATATATTTTTTTGTAGAGCTAACAACCCTGAAACATCTGGAGCTGCTCAATTTTGCTTTTAATGATCTGAGCGGAAAAATTCCACAGTCCCTTGGATCCTTAACCTCTTTAAGGTTTTTGTCATTCATGGGCAATGACCTAATAAGTGGCTCCTTGAAAGATGGAGGTAATTCATTAATCTTTGTATGTATGTTGTGGGTTCCCTTTCTCATTGAATCCATTATCCATCCCAACTTGAATAGTATTTATTCCGTTTCCCAAGTTCTAAACAATATAGTACATAAAACAAGAGTTTAATTTTATTTTTTTATTTTTGTTGTTGTTGTTGAAGGCTAGGGGTTAAAATTCTATTTCACTAGCTCTAATTAACTTGTAACTCTGTAGGCTTGTGCAAGTTGAGGAAGCTTGAAGAGTTGGATCTGAGTTCAAATGAATTTCAAGGAAAAATGCCTTCATGTCTTGGCAATATGACATCCCTTCGTGCTCTTATTCTTAAAGACAATTACTTGATTGGAACACTTCCTTCTGCTGTTTTTTCTACTCTAACTTCACTCACACATCTCTCTTTATCTTTAAACTACTTTGAAGGTTCTTTCTCCTTCAATTCATCATTTGGGAACAATTCCAAACTTGAGATCTTTGAACTTGAAAACCTTAGTAGTAACTTGACAGTAGATACACATTATTGGATACCACAACCTCAGATCAAAGTATTTCGATTAACCAATTGTAAACTCAATGAGCCTGGCGGGAATCTACCTAGTTTCCTATTAAAGCAACGTGAGTTGAGAGTCCTTGACCTTAGACATACAGGGGTGAGAGAAATATTTCCAACCTGGTTGCTTATCAATAACTCAAATTTGGAATTTCTCAGCCTTGCAGGCAATTTCCTAACCGGACCTTTCACATACAACAACCATATTCAATCAAAGAATGAATATCTCAGTTGGTTAGATGTTTCTATGAATCAAATCCAGGGGGTACTTCCATATTCTATTGGCCTTTTTTTCCCATATCTGACCCTTTTGAACATGTCTAAGAATGCAATACAAGGTGGTATTCCTCCCTCTATGGGGAAATTGAAACAACTAGAATTTTTAGACTTGTCAAACAATAATTTGTCAGGAGAACTGCCAAAAGAATTTGTCCGGGGATGTATCAAGTTGCAATTTTTGAAGTTAGAAAACAACAATTTGCAAGGTCAAGTTCTTCCAACAAATTCAAACTTGAATAGCCTTGACTATTTGCGTTTGGAAAACAACCGCTTTTCGGGTGAGTTATCTGGTAGCCTACTAAAAAGCAAGACTTTGGAATTATTAGATTTGAGCAACAACTCAATCACGGGTGAAATTCCTGCCTGGATTGGATACCTTTCACAACTCAGCTCAATAATTTTGTCTAATAATTTTCTACAAGGTCCTATACCAATGAGTTTTTGCAAGCTGAAGAAACTGAGATTTTTAGACTTGTCAAAGAATAATTTTACTGAGACCATACCTGCTTGTTTAGATGTCTCATCACTGAGATACTTGCATTTGCATGGCAATGGATTTACTGGATTTCTGCCAAAACTTTTGTCTGAAGCTTCCTCACTTGTGACACTAGACATGAGAGACAATAACTTATCTGGCACACTTCCTACTTGGATAAGTTCACTCTCAAATTTAAGGTTTCTTCTCCTTGGTGGGAATCAATTCCAAGGTTCTATCCCTTCCCAACTCTGTGACCTTAGGAACGTTAGCATGCTAGATCTTTCCTCAAATCATCTTTCTTCGGTTTTGCCTTCTTGCCTGCATAAATTACTGTTTGGGAGCAAAACAACCTTTAATGCCATGCTTGAGCCTAAGGTCTACGGATGGGCTAGTTATTGGAGTCTGACAACATACTCGCATGAAAGCCAACTTCAAATAGACATATACTTTGAATCCGAGTATATGGCTTCAGATGAGGAGGAAGAAGTGGAATTTGTAACAAAAAGTAGGTCTGAATCATACAAAGGAAGCATATTGAAGTACATGTCTGGAATGGATCTTTCCTTCAACAATTTTACAGGTCCAATTCCTCAAGAGATTGGGTTACTGAGTGATATCCACACTTTGAACTTATCACACAATCACTTTATAGGCTCTATTCCAACTACATTTTTCAACTTAAAGCAGATAGAATGTTTGGACCTGTCTCACAATAGATTGAATGGCCAAATACCTCAAGACTTGATAGAATTGAACTTTCTGTCAATATTCTCAGTGGCATTCAACAATTTATCAGGTAGAATACCCGACAATGAGCAGTTCTCAACATTCGACAACAGCAGTTATGAAGGTAACCCTTTACTTTGTCGGCAACTGTTGGGGAAAAGCTGCAGCAGCTCTAGCACAGAACCATCTTCAGAGCCAATTATACAGAATAATGATGATCCATTCAAAGAGACATTTTTGTGGAGTTTTATAGCATCATATATTGTAGCATTTATAGCTTCCATTATTGTTTTCTTATGTTGTACTGATTATTCAGAACGGCTGCTTATGTATGTTCGAGCAAAATTTGTAATAATTTTCTCTTTTTAATTTGTGTGTAAGTTAATAATAAACTTCTTACCCAGTCATCTATATCTCAATGTGCTTTTATATAAAAATACACAACTTTTAGCACAAATCCAATAAATTCATTGTCATGCAAATTACAAGTATCTAGTCACGAAACATTCAAACAAGCAGGTATAGTTGTAAGTCTATTTCTAGACAAGTACGTCTCAACTCCTTCACCTTGCAAAAACTCAATTCATTGGTATAGGACCTCGTAGAAAATTATCACACTTGTTTCTCTAGCACAAGACAAGTATGCGCCATTTCTCGTTTATATTTAACCATAAGGCTAACCCAAAATTAAAGACCAAACATGGTCCATTTTTTAATCGTTGCAAACTACAGATGGCCAAATTGAAATTCAAGCACCCAATTATACGAAATTACAACTATAGTTGAGTGGCTAAAGGTGGAACTAATTCTTAAATTACAACACAACTTTCAAAGAAGACTGCTTACATACCATCTCTGGCCGTTGCCTTTGAGGCCTCGTTTAGCCAACTGTAAGGTGGCCAACAAAAGCCCTTGGATTACTTTGCTTCTTATGATTTATGAACTCCAGTTTGAGCAATTAATGGCCTGTGCAAATGAAACAAACAAATTACATTTATGGAAAACACAATTGAAAAAAATATATATTGTGTTATCTTGGTAGGCGTTATATCATGTTCTCATTCAATCTTTTTATGCGGCACCAGGACATAGTTCAGTGGTCGAAAGTTTGAGTGTGGGTGTAATGCCCAGCAATTACCTGGTTCGGATTGAAGACCTCAACTATAATAATTCTAATATTTGACAAACCTTCAAAGTGAGACCACGTATTGACCAAGTTGCCTTCCATATTAAGAATCTTAAGTGAGCGCAGCAAATCTAAGCGTGGAATTTCATCAAACATATTTTGACTTAAATCCAAAACTTGCAACTTGCTTAAATTTAGTACTCCATGGAATCCATGTATGTAGTTGGAATTTAAGCTCAGATTCCGTAGTTCCCGGAATGGAAGAAATAGCGAAGTATTTAGGAAAATAGAACTTGATTCTTCAAGATTGTCAAGAGAGAGTTGGATGATATGGTGATTGGATTGATCACAGCTGACCCTTTCCCACCTGCAGCAATCCATATCCATTTCTTCATCCCAAGAAGGAATTGGATACTTAAACACATCTCTTAGTCTCAAAAGTGCTCTTCTTTCTTCTACCTCACACCCAACACTTCCATCACCCTGCACCTCAACTACCACAAAGCTTAACATTAACCATAAACAAAACAAACAAGGATTCGCCATACAAATTAATTAAAGAAATAATATATAATGAGAACTATTAGAAGATAATGGAATATTATATTTTATCTTAGTGGTAATGAAGGATGTGTCTGTGCGTATATATATAGAGAGAGGGGAAACGGATCAATTGAGAACACATGCCTAACAAAGAAATACAATTCATTGCAATGGTCCATCTGGATAGATCCAACGGAAGAAACACTTTTTTAGAAAAAAAAAAAAATGAGATAGACATTTTTGTAAATAATTGAATTTTGGAGTGCAAGTAAATTGTGTTAAAAGTGTAAGTAATAGTTTTTATAAGGTGCACTTAAGTGTAAGTAAAATGTATTAAAAATTTAACAAATATGTATATCGAGCAACAATATTAAGTGCACTTAACGTTAGTTTTATTTGCGTCAAATATTATCATTAAAATGTAAATTACTTGCACTATTAAGTGTAAATAATTCGTAGCTTTTTATATATTATAGGAATAATGGTCAAATAGGCCAGTGAACTGCACACCAAAGTGCAATTAGGTCATTGAACTCAAAAACAATGCAATTGGGTCCCTGAACCACACAAAATTATGCAATTAGGTCTAAAATGACCTGTTTACCTGAAATGCGGGTTACTAATTTTAAAAATAATTTTTAAATATATTTTAAAATAAAATAATTAATTTAAATTATTAAAAAAAAAACTGCCAAAGACGAAAGCTTTGTCTCCGACAGTTCTAGTTTTTTTTTTTTTAATTTTAATTAATTATTTTATTTAAAATTTATTTTTAAAATTGGTAACCGTCACGTCAGCACAATTTCAGGTCAACATGTCATTTTAGACCTAATTGCATGATTTTGTGTAATTTAGGGACCCAATTGCATTATTTTTGAGTTAAATGGCCTAATTGCACTTTGATGTACAGTTCAGTGACCTATTTGACCCTTATTTCTATATTATATTCACCAGCATCAGTCAACCATTCCTAGTAATTCTTAAGAGTAAATACCACCTATGGTCCCTCGAGTTTGGTGGCATCGCCATCAATGGTCCCTAACTTCCATAATTATCATCCGTCATCCTCCGAGTTGTGAAAAGTTACCTTCTAGCGTCCTTCCGTTACTTCCTCCCGTCTTAACCGTCAAAATGGAGGGTAATATTGTCATTTGACTTATACGAAAAGAGTTAATACCAGCCAAGGTCCCTCGAGTTTGGTGGTTTGGCCATCTTTAGTCCCAAACAATATTAAAGAAAGTTGGTGGTTTCTCAACTTCCAACTCGAACTCCCTCTTCTCATATACAATATTAAAGAAAATTTACAAATGTATAGTATTCTCCTCTTCAATTTCTCTCAACGCCATTACCTACATATTAGCAAAATTCATTAGGGGTGTTCTATCGGTTAACCGTTCGGTTAACCGAACTGAATTAATCGAATTTTTTTTCTTTAACCGAACTGAAGTTTGCTCTACCGAATTCACCGAACCGAAATTTTTTTCGATTAATCGGCCGGTTAACCGAACTTTTTAAAGCTAAAATTTAAAATTCTAAAAATAACACCTAAAATAATAAATCCAATTAAAATAAAATACATATCATAATAAATTCATAACAAAATATACAAAAACATTAATTATAAACTCCAAACATCCATAACTTCAAATTAGTATATATATATATATATATATATATATATATATATATATATATATATATATATATATATATATATATATATATATATATATATATATATATATATATATATATTAAAAACTTCGGTTAACCGACCTTTCGAACTGAATTAACCGTTAACCGAAGTTTTAAAATTCCTTTAACCATTAACCTAACCGAAAAAGTTTGGTTCGAAAACGGTTAACCGAACTTTGTCGGTTCAGTCGGTTAACCGAAAATTATCCGAAGTTTGCACACCCCTAGAATTCATATATATTCACACAAATTTTTTTATGATATGATAATGAGAGAAGAAATTTAAACCTGGGAATAGTGGTATTGAGCAGCCGGATACTCTTTAATATACATCTTGTGGAAATCCGTGGGAGGAAGAAGCAGAAAATGCTTCTCCCCAGTGATCACGTTGTATAGATTTTCATAATGATCTTGTGGAATGTTGTCTCCGACAAATCATTCCCAATCCAGAGGTTCACGACATCAGGAAGGCATCCCAGGGCCGCGGATGCCCAGGAAAAATGGGGCTCACAGTCCGAACCGAGAGCTTCATACTCCGAACGGAAGCAATCATTCTGTTGCTGCAGGTAAGCGATGGTGGAACTGTTGTCTGATTGGAGAACCTTTGACAGAGCGTCAGGGAAAGAAAGCTGCTCGACATGTGCTGAGGCGAAGCAGAGGGAAGAAGGAGAGGTAGGAAGGGAGGTAACGGAGTCAGCTCGGACGGTTGGGGTAAGGTGGAGGGAAACAGTGGAGGAGGAGAGGGCGTCGAGGAGGTACTGGGTAGAGTGCCAGAGAGTGGTGGCTGGCCAGTGGTTGATGGCGGAGGAGATGAGGCATGACTTGTTGGGGGAAACATAGTCGCGGAGGAAATGAAGAGGCGTAGGTGGACAGAGGAGGCGGTCGATTTGAGAGGTCGTGCCTAAACTTGAAGGACCTTGGTTTGACAATAGAATCTTGCTAAGATATCCAATTCCATCCTTGAGCACCCAACCTTGGGACTAAAGATGGCCAAACCACCAAACTCGAGGGACCTTGGCTGGTATTAACTCTTTTCGTATAAGTCAAATGACAATATTACTCTCCATTTTGACAGCTGAGACGGGAGGAAGTAATGGAAGGACGCTAGAAGGTAACTTTTCACAACTCTGAGGATGATGGATGATAATTACGGAAGTTAGGAACCATTGATGGTGATGCCACCAAACTCGAGGGACCATTTGTGGTATTTACTCTAATTCTTAATAACAGTTAAAAAAGATTCACAACAGTGAATATGTTTGACCTACTCATCATCAAACAATTTCATCTTTGAAAGCCTAATCAATCAACACGTTTCACTACTTCAAACACTTTTATTTCTAATATGAAAAATAGCAACACTATATATATATATATATATATATATATATATATATATATGTGTGTGTGTGTGTGTGTGTGTGTGTGTGTGTGTGTGTGTGTGTGTGTGTGTGTGTGTGTGTGTGTGTGTGTGTGTGTGTGTGTGTGTGTGTATATACTAGTTTTTTACGCGCATTTGCGCGATTGGGATAATGCCCAATATTTTTTTTTTTAAATAAGTACTTTAAAGTATATTAAGGCAAGATTATATTAGATTGTTCATGCATAGATAATTGAATATTAAATTTGAATATTTAAATAGGCAATTCTAAGTTTACAAATGCAAGTTAATATAGTCAAGATTGATTATAATTGTCAATAAAATAATTGTATAGGTATACTTGAAACCAAATACGGGACATAAGGGAGAGCAAATAAAAATTAGGGCATAAAATATTAAATATATACTAATATTGAAGAGCTAACTGCTGATTGCCAAACAAATACATTGCGAGATATTTTCTCACTTCAATTTGTTGTGTGATTTGAATACTCTTTTTGTCAATAAATCCCCAAGTAGTTAATATGATTGGCTTAATTTTTTTAATTTTTTTTAAAATTATTATTATTATTATTATTATTATTATTATTATTATTATTATTATTATTATTATTATTATTATTATTATTATTATTATTATTATTATTATGTATACCCTTAGGTCATTTTACATGTTAATATAAACAGTTATTTTTTTCAAATATCTTTTTATCAACTGTTGATATAATTCGCTGGTTAAATTCGCTAACGCTAACCGCTAACTGCTGATTGTCAAACAAGGACATTGCGAGGTAGTTCTCATTTCAAATTGTTGTGTTATTTGAATATTCTCTTTGTCAACAAATCACTCAAGTAGTTAATATGATTGACTTTATTAATTATATTTTAAAAAATTTTTCATTGTATTAATAAAATACTTGGTAAATAAATATATAGCATTATTTTGTATTATAACTTTGATATTTAATTAAAAAATAGTGCACAAAAAAGATAATAGACAATGTAGTGAATATAATCAATTGATGAATTTGAATGTATAGAATTTTTTACATTTGAGAAATATAAAGACAATATAACTAATAAAATTATTTCTCTTAATTAATTTATTGATAATGTGAATAATTTTTTTTTAGTAAAGGCATTTAGGGACAATGTAGCAAATATAATCAATTGATGAATTTGAATGTAACGAATTTTTATATTGGAGAAAAATAAATACAATATAACTAATGGAATTATTTCTCTTATTTAATTTATTGATAATACTTTGTTTTGAATAAAGACATTGTAGACACATAATTCTAAATTAAAGAAATGCATATGTATTATTTTTTGTTATAGCTACTAAATTATTATTTATAATTTAATAAGAGTAAAATAGAGTACTAATTATGCCAACTTTGATTAGGATGAGATTCGAACCTAAGACCTTTCTTATCGAAATCAATGAGTAAGTTAACGGTGAACTAACAGAAATTAACGGAAAAGATAATATTTAACGGAAAAGTTAACGGAAAATCATATTCATTAAGGATAAATTAGGAAATTTTAAGAACAAGAATAAAATCTGATCAATCTGAGCCATTCATTTGATTAAAAAACATGACCGCCATTTTTTCTACCTATTATAGGGCTAACTCTCTTGGGTTCTTATTAGTATAGTAGATAGTAGATAGTAGATAGTATATATATATATATATATATATATATATATATATATATATATATATATATATATATATATATATGTATTTTTAAAATTTTATTTTTCATTATTTCTAAATATATCTTTATTGAATCACGAAAAAGTGAATTGAACCAGAAATTCAAGAGTACGTAGCTATTATTCCATGCTTAATTTGTAAAGATTGTATGAAATTAAAATAGAAATAATTGGTAGATATTTGAAGGATCGGGTTCAATATATTGTCATCAAAATTTGGCGTTGGCTGCTATGTAAGTATAAACGAAATAAATTTGCGCTTTATTTACTAGTTATAATTTCTGTCGTAGTAATAAACATTTTATCCTATCCTGACAATTGGTAATTACTACATAAGTATTCCACTAGCTATATATTTTAACATAGTAATAAGTGCTTAATTCTTACAGCTTATAATTTATAACTTTTCTTTTCAAACAAACCAAAACTGAAACTAAGAAATATTTGTTTTGGAATATCGAATTTGATTCCAATTAGGACTTTAATTTAATTAATTGAATTTTCATTCAATTTTCAAACGTTAGACTAATTTAAATAGCTAGCAAGCTTAGAAGTACCACTCTGATCTCACTAGTAAAGTAAATGAATTTTAAAGTTGGACCCAGCTTACAAACTGCTTTAAACTGTTGGAATGAATTTCCATCCGCTACTTTCATTTGTCAACCTCAAAAAAAAATCAAATAAAGAGAACTATTGGAATGAATTTCCAACTTTCCGCTACTTTCATTTGTCAACCTCAAAGAAAAATCAAAGAAATTAAAGAGAAACATGACAATTTTGAATTTTCCAACTTTTATATGAGAAAAATAGTTCTGAGAGTTGTGACAAACCTTAAGTCTATTTATAAAAATCTACAAGACTTGTGGTTCTATCACCCAAAAAAAAAAAAAAAAAAAAAAAAAAAAAAGAAGAGGATTTTGAGGTTATAACGTCATTATCAATGTCATTTTAACATATTTGTTGATGAATGACAAAATATGGTCATATCACAAAAATGTTAAGGGATGTTTTGAAAAAAAAAAAAACTAAAAATGAAATGATATATAAATTTAGGACAAAAAATGACTTAACACTTAGAACTAAATAGACTAAAGACCCTTATATTTAAGATCATTTAAATAGTTTGGTTGACAGATGACAAAAAATGATCATGTCACAATAATATTAAGACCAAAAATATATTTTTTGAAAGAAAATACTAAAAATTAACTGACACTTATAAATTTAAAACATAGAATGGAATTATCTCTTATAAAAAAAAATTGTAAATTTCATTATTTTATAGAAAAAATTTATCTAATAATAACACTAAACGAGTAAACCATGTAAACATTGAACTCAACAAGAGTCACAATCATACTGTTGGAAAAAACTAGCTATGATGTGGAGTGTGGGCAACAAATTAATTTGTCCGTCGTTAAAGATCATTAATGTTATTAGACTTGACTGAGTCAGTCAATCGACATTTTTGACTAGTTCCAACAGCTTAATTTTAGAGATAATTATATTTTTGTCCTAAATTTATAGGTGACAGTTGATTTTTTGTCAATTTTTTTTATCAGAATAAACTCATTTGATCATAGTATTATTGTGGCATGACCATTTTTCGTTCTCCGTCAATAAAATTATTGAAATACCGTTAAATACAAGGACATTTTGATCTTTTTTTATTTTTATTTTTTATTTTTTTATTTTTTATTTTTTATTTTTTATACAAAGTATGTTACCCTCTATATTTTTTACATTTATTTTTTTTGAAAATATTCATAATTGAAGACCAAAATGTCCTTGTATTTAACAAAATTTAAATTGTTTTGTTGATAGATGAAAAAATGATCATGTCACAATAATACTAGGACTAAAAGTTGATGTTTTAAAGAAAAGAACTAAAAGTGGACTGTCACCTATAAATTTAGGACCAAAAATAAAATTAATTCTTAATTTTATAAGTCTTATTTAACAAAAGAAAATTTACATATAAGTAATACTATGTACTAAATCAATTGAAACGTGCCGTTGATTGTTATATAAGTATAAGCAAAATAATTTTGCACATTCTCTACTAGATATATATAATTTTTGTCGTAATGGTATCCTAACTATTGGTAACTAATACATAAATATAAATAAAATAAAATTACGGATTTGCTACTAACTTGTAACTCTGTAGGCTTGTGCAAGTTGAGGAAGCTTGAAGAGTTGGATTTGAGTGTAAATGGATTTCAAGGAAAAACACCTTCATGTCTTGGCAATATGACATCCCTTCATGCCCTTATTTTAAAACAAAATTACTTGACCGGAACACTTCCTTCTGTTGTCTTTTCTACTCTAACTTCACTCACACATCTCTCCTTATCTTTAAACTACTCTGAAGGTTCTTTAATTTCTCGTTCAATTCATTTGGGAACAATTCCAAACTTGAGATCTTTCAACTTGACAACCTTAGTAGTAACTTGACAATAGATACTGAAAATCCACATTGGATGCCGCAACCTCAGATCAATGTATTTCGATTAACCAACTGTAAACTCAATAAGCCTGATGGGAATTTACCAGTGACGAAACATTGAAAAAATATATATTGCTTTATCTTCGTAGGCGTTATATCATCTTCTCATCCAATCTTTTTATGCGTCTCTGGGGCATAGTTCAATGATCGAAAGTCTGAGTGTGAGTGTAGACATGTAGTGCCGAGCAATTACTCGGGTTCGGATTGCGGATCTTAGTTTGGGAAAAAAGCAAAGCACTCCGACCTTGTGTCACTGAGGTACATCTTAGATTGGTAACTACTACACAAGTATAAGAAAATAAAATTACGCATTTATTACTAGCTATATATTTTAACAATAAGTGCTTAATTCTTACTGCGTGCTTATAATTTATAACTTTTCTTTTTTCAAACAAACCAAAACTGAAACTAAGTGTGTGTGTTTGGTTGATGGGTTTTGCTCACAGGAATGAGCATGAAAGTTATTGTTATTGTTTGGTTGATAGGTTTTAGAACACTATTATAAGTCAAATACCCTATTAATTGAAAAATCTATACCCAAATTAAATAAGGGTTTCATCCCCTTATTCTTTTTCAAACACTACTATTAGTAACTATTCTTATTCCACCCTACTACCAAACATGCTAAATACTTTCACCAAAACCCATTACTATTACCAAATATTTGATACTCATTCGATTTCGATTCCTATGTGCGAACCAAACACACCCTAAGAAATATTTGTTTTGGTATCGAATTTGATTCCAGTTAGGATTTTAATTAATTGAATTTTCACTCAATTTTTTAAACGTTAGACTAATTTAAATTTGATGCACACATAGAAGAGTCAAATATCCAGCCACGGATTGTAAATAAAATAGCTAGCAAGCTTAGAAGTTAGAAGTACCACTCTCACTGGTAAAGTAAATCAATTTAAAGTTGGAATCAGCATACAAACAGTTTTAAACTATTGGAATATAATGAATTTCCGCTACTTTCATTTGTCAACCTCAAAGAAAAATCAAAGAAAGAGAACTATTGGAATGAATTTCCGGCTTTCCACTACTTTCATTTGTCAACCTCAAAGAAAAATCAAAGAAAGAGAAACATGACAATTTTGAATTTTCCAACTTTTAAATGAGAACAATAGTATTGAGAATTGTGACAAACCTAAGTTTAGTGTATAAGTCTATTTATAAAAATCTACAAGATTTGTGGTTCTATTACTAGTGGCGGATCCAGAAAATAATGTGAGTGGGGGCGTACTTAACTTGAGATCTCATTCCTAAGAAAAAATTGCATCTTTCACAATTTTGTTTGAAGAATTCACCACGACTTTAGAATTGTCAATGGCAAAATACCAAACATCTATAATATGATTCAAATACATTATAAATTATAATACAATATTTATGATAGACTACAAGATAATTTTCTTTGAATAGAAAAGACATTATATTCATAAATACTTTAATTTTAATTTTCTTTTAATTAGATTAACTTTAAATTATTCTAAATTAATTTGAATACGATGTAGTATAATATAAACTTGTTGACTATATTAAGTAAATGATTTACAAAAAAGCAGACTTACAAAAATATTTAATTTATTGAATGGTGAGAAGAGTTAAAATAAAGAAAAGAAGCTAAAATATACATGAAAAAAAATAGAATTTAAAAAATACATTTAATTTGTTGAAAGGTAGGAAGAGCTAAAATAAAGACAAGTTAAAACATATAAAAATGCTATGGGTGAGTTTTGAACCTCAAACACTCCATTCCATGTTTAAGATTCAACCCACTGATCTACTAAACACTTTAATAACTTATCTGTGTACTTATATATTAGTAGAAAGAGTTGAGGGGGGGGGGGGGTGCCATTGTGGCTCCGCCAATGTCTATTACCAAGAAAAAAAGAAGGATTTTAAAGTTAGTAGCATCATTTTCATGATTTTTTTTTAATGAAGTAGTGTTGGATTTGAAGGCTTATTTGGGTGCAACATACTTAAGTAGTATATATTTTCATGACTTTTTTTTTTTTAAGAACATTGTTGGTTTTTGGGTTTTCGGGCCCAAGGAGGTCCAACACAACCTGTGGTTGGTGGATTCACCTTTCATAATAAGGCTACTAAAATAGAAGAAATATGACTCGATGATTTTTACGTGGAAACCGAAAGGTGAAAACCACGGGTCTTTTTGGGCGGTGCCAAGCCTAATTCCACTATGTATTTTGTAGGTGTCTTTGTACATGTTGTATGGCTATTTTGTATATAGAGATGGAGTATGCTTCTTTGTGGTAAAATGGAGTCTTCTTGATAATCTTCTTGTTGTGTATGTGAATTGCCTTCTCTTGGGAGAGTGGTGTAGGAAGAGTGCTTGTACATATGAATGAATGATGTGTTTCGTTAGAGAAGAAAGAATAGTGAGTGGGAGAATAGTACTTGGGAGAGTCCTCCCACATATAGATGAATGAGTGGATGCCCCCTTTTCTTCTTGTCTTCCCTTCCTTTTTATAGCTGGCCCATCCCAAAAGTGTCCGTTGGACATTTAGTAGGGTAGTGATGGGTGATAATTAGGGTAGTAAGTAAGGGTTTAAGTGGGGGGTTATGGATAATAATAATAATAATTAGATATTTGACTAGTGGTAATAAGTGGGGTAATAAGTGGGAGGTTAGGAATGGTGGGGTAGTAAATAGGATCTTAAGGGTAGATAATTAGGAATTTAATAGGGGCTAACGGCTAGTTTTAGGCCGACCCTCTACCTGTGTCGATTCCACACTCGCCGCCGACTCCTCGGTTTGACCCGTATCCCTTTTGGGTTTGCTCCATTTTCTTCTTGGGCTTCTCTTCTTCTTGGGATTTATCTACTTTCTTCTTGGGCCCCGAGCCCATGGGGTTCACACCCCATCAAACATGACTATAATTTTTGTTGTAAAGAATTTTGATGTTTAAATATATTTTCAATTTGAAATTTAGTGTGTCCATTAATTTGTTGATGACATATAATTTATTTACAAGAGGTATAAATAAAATTATGGTAATATAAAAATAATAAAAACATTCCATATGATTTAAGATTTTCCTACCAACAATTGGAAGGAAAATTACAAAATATAATATGAGTTTTCCGTCCAACATTGGTCGGAATTTCCGACCAATGCACGTAGTTGGACGGAATTTCCGCCCAATGCACGTGGTTGGACGGAAATTCCCACGTTTTAAAAATGGTGGGTTACTCGCCGGAATTTCCGTCCAATTTTTGTTTGTTGGTTGCTATTTACGACCAAAAATCGTAGTTGGACGGAATTTCCAACGGAGGTTTTTTTTTTGAACGTTCCTTTTGGTCGGTATGTTGGATGGAAATGTCATTTCCGACCAATATATCGCGTTTTCCCTGACCTGTAAATCATGGTAAATCAGCTAAAGCACAGAGACTAGACCTTTGCTTAACTCCCTCACTTCTTTGAGAGGCTGACCTGTAAACCATGGTAACTCAGCTAAAGCACAGAGACTAGACCTTTGAGAGGCTGACTTGTAAACCATGGTAACTCAGCTAAAGCACAGAGACTAGACCTTTGCTTTACTACGCACACCGAGCCCCCTCACTTTGAAAGGTTAGTTGCTCCCACACTGCCGCTGGCGAGATTCGATCGCTGGTCATTCTTCTCAAATTTTACCCCTATGACACTTTGAGCTGCCCATGCGGGCTACGTGGAATCATATGTGGCAGGTGACTTGAAAGTAACATGCTATTATAAGTCAAATAAGTTAATTGCACATTTGCACTATTTTAACAAGTTAATTTAGGATTTAATTGAAGATTTTTTATTTTTTTTGTTAGTTCGAGGGGCTAATTACACTTTGAGATATAGTTGGAGAGTCTATTTGACTTTTATCTTAAAACAAATATTAAAAATGAACTGGCACTTATAAATTTAGGATAAAGAATAGAATTAATTCTCATAAAAAAATATATGGTAAATTTCATTATTTTATACAAAAAAGTTATCTAATAATAACACTAAACCATGTAAATATTGAACTAGATCAACAAGAGTCACAATCATAACGTTGGACTAAACTATGGTGTGGAGTGAGGGTCAACATATTAATTTGTCCGTCGTTGAAGATCATTAATGTTATTAGACTTGACTAAGTCAATCGACGACATATTTGACTAGTTCCGCTTAATTATATTTTAGAAGTCTTATTTAACAAAAGAAAATTTACATAAGTAACACTCATACTAAATCAATTCAAACGTGACGTTGATTGTTATGTAAGTATAAACAAAATAAATTTGTACATTCTATATTAGCTATATATAATTTGTGTCATGGTGGTATCCTAATAATTGGTAACTAATACACAAGTATAAGAAAATAAAGTTATGTATTTGCTACTAGCTCACTACTACAAAACATAGCTACTACGATGGTTTTTTTTACACATACACGGTAGTTTTTAATTTGAAGTGTTGAATAAGTGACTAACGTGGTAAATAAATACTTAATCGATGTGTATGTTATCTATATATGGTGGTTAAAAACCGCCGTATAATCATAAACATACATACCGTATAAATGATTTTAAAAAACGACATACCTTATAAGGTGGTTCCGAATAATAACTGCCGTATATAGCAAATTTACACATTACATATATACTTTATAAGGCGGTTCTGAATAATAACTGCCGTTTAAGGTGACGTAAGTATAACAAAATATATTAGATGACTGTTATTTAAAAAACGTCGTCTATTAAGTGACGTAGTATATCATTTCTATAGTAATGTAAGTATAGATTTTTTGGTTAGATCACAGAGTGTCCAGAGTAGTTCTTAGTTATAGGAGATATTTTTAAGCTCGTAATGTACTCAAACTAATCTCAATTTGCACCAAACTAGCCCAATTTAATGAGCAAAATGTTAAGGGCTTAATTCTTACTGCTTATATTATAGATTTTAAAGTAGTACGTGGTAAGTGATTAAATCTTACTGCTTATAATTTATAACTAAGAAATATTCGTTTCGGAATATTGAATGTGATTTCAATTAGGACTTTAAATAATTGAATTTTCACTCTTTTTTTTTCTTTTTTTTTTTTAATGTTAGACTAATTTAAATTTGATGCACACACAGAAGAGTCCAATTAATATCCCGCCACTGCTTCGTAAATAAAATAGCTAGCAAGCTTAGAAGTACCACTCTAGCTCACTAGTAAAGTAAAACAATAATTTCAAAGTTGAATCTATCAGCTTACAAAGTGATTTAAACTATTGGAATGAATTTCCGCTACTTTCATTTGTCAACATCAAAGAAAATTCAAAGAAAGAGAAACATGCCAACTTTTGGTGTTATTGTTAGCATATATATATATATATATATATATATATATATATATATTTACATATACATCCTTAAGTACCAATATAATATCCGGTCTTGTAATAATATTCTAGTTATTAATATTATTAGTATGGAGAATCGTTGTGTGTTTTGTTTGTGGATATTATTGTTAAGCTGTGTGGTAGTTATTGAGGTGCAGGGGTGTGATGAAGAAGAAAGAATAGCACTTTTGAGACTAAGAGATGCCTTTAACGGAACCACTGCCCTTTCTTCTTGGGGTGATGGAAAAGAAACGGATTGCTGCATGTGGGAAAGAGTCAACTGTGACCAATCCAATCACCATGTCATCCAACTCTCCCTTGCCGATATTTGGCTTTCGAGTTCTGATGATTTTTTCCTAAATGCTTCGCTATTTCTTCCATTCCGAGAACTACAGAATCTGAGCTTACGTTTAAACACAATACGAGGATTCCATGAGGTACTAAACTTAAGCAAGTTGCAGGTTTTGGATTTAAGCTCCAATTGGTTTGATGAAATTCCAAGTTTAGGTTTACTGCGCTCACTTAGGATCCTTAATATGAAACAAAACGACATCAATACTTGGTCTCACTTTGAAGGTGCGTCAAATATTATTATAATTCATTTTCAATTCATGGATAGTACGCTCTGTCTAGCTAGCTTTCTTAATTTTGTATTTTGTTGCATAATAACACAATAATCCACATATATATTTTTGTAGAGCTAACAACCCTGAAACATCTGGAGCTGCTCAATTTTGCTTTTAATGATCTGAGCGGAAAAATTCCACAATCCCTTGGATCCTTAGCCTCTTTAAAGTTTTTGTCATTCCAGAACAATTGGCTAATAAGTGGCTCCTTGAAAGATGGAGGTAATTCATTAATCTTAGTATGTATCTGTGTTAGTTGTGGGTTTCCTTTCTGCATCCCAACTTGAATAGTACTTCATTCCGTTGCCCAAGTTTTTTTGTTTTGTTTTGTTGTTGTTGTTGAAGGCTAGGGGTTAAAATTCTATTTCAGTAGTTTCTTATTAGCTCTAATTAACTTGTAACTCTGTAGGCTTGTGCAAGTTGAGGAAGCTTGAAGAGTTGGATTTGAGTGTAAATGCTTTTGAAGGAAGAATCCCTTTATGTTTTGGCAATTTGACATCCCTCCGTACCCTTGTTCTTAAACAAAATCACTTGACCGGACCACTTCCTTCTGATGTCTTTTCTACTCTAACTTCACTCGCATATCTCTCCCTATCTTTAAACTATTTTGAAGGTTCTTTCTCGTTCAACTCATTTGGGAACAATTCCAAACTTGAGATCTTTGAACTTGACAACCTTATTAGTAGCATGACAATAGATACGGAAAACCCACATTGGATGCCGCAACCTCAGATCAAAGTATTTCGATTAACCAACTGTAAACTCAATGAGCCTGACAAGAATCTACCTAGTTTCCTGTTAAAGCAACGTGAGTTGAGAGTCCTTGACCTTAGACATACAGGGGTGAGAGAAATATTTCCAACCTGGTTGCTTATCAATAACTCAAATTTGGAATTTCTCAGCCTTGCAGGCAATTTCCTAACCGGACCTTTCACATACAACAACCATATTCAATCAAAGAATGGATATCTCAGTTGGTTAGATGTTTCTATGAATCAAATTCAGGGGGTACTTCCATATTCTATTGGTGTTTCTTTCCCAAATCTGACCCTCTTGAACATGTCTATGAATGCAATACAAGGTGGTATTCCTCCGTCTATGGGGGAATTGAAACAACTACAATTGTTAGACTTGTCAAACAATAATTTGTCAGGAGAACTGCCAAAAGAATTTGTCCAGGGATGTATCAAGTTGCAATTTTTGAAGTTAGAAAACAACAATTTGCAAGGTCAAGTTCTTCCTACAAATTCAAACCTGAGTAGCCTTCTGTATTTGCGTTTGGAAAACAACCGCTTTTCGGGTGAGCTCTCTCGTGGCCTATTAAATAGCATGTGGTTGGAATTGTTAGATTTGAGCAACAACTCAATCACAGGCGAAATTCCTGACTGGATTGGAAACCTTTCAGGACTCAGCTCAATAATTTTGTCTAATAATTTTCTACGAGGTCCTATACCAATGAGTTTTTGCAAGATGAAGGAACTGAGCTTTTTAGATTTGTCAAAAAATAAACTTACTGAGACCATACCTGCTTGTTTGGATGTCTCATCACTGAGATACTTGCATTTGCATGGCAATGAATTTACTGGATTTCTGCCAAAACTTTTGTCGGAAGCTTCCTCACTTGTGACACTCGATATGAGAGACAATAACTTATCTGGCACACTTCCTACTTGGATAAGTTCACTCTCAAATTTAAGGTTTCTTCTCCTTGGTGGGAATCAATTCCAAGGTTCTATCCCTTCCCAACTCTGTGACCTTAGGAATGTTAGCATGCTAGATCTTTCCTCAAATCATCTTTCTTCGGTTTTGCCTTCTTGCCTGCATAAATTACTGTTTGGGAGCAAAACAACCTTTAATCCCATGCTTGAGCCTAGGGTCTACGGATGGACCAGAACTTGGGGTCTGAGAACATACTTGTACGAAAGCCAAATTCAAATAGACATATACTTGGAATCCGATTATACGGCTTCAGATGAGGAAGAAGAAGTGGAATTTATAACAAAAAGCAGGTCTGAATCATACAAAGGAAACATACTGAACTACATGTCTGGAATGGATCTTTCCTTCAATAATTTTACTGGTCCAATTCCTCAAGAGATCGGGTACCTGAGTGATATCCACACTTTGAACTTATCAAACAATCACTTCACAAGCTCTATCCCAACTACATTCTCCAACTTAAAGCAGATAGAATGTTTAGACTTGTCTCACAATAGATTGAATGGCCAAATACCTCAAGACTTGATAGAATTGAACTTTCTGACAATATTTTCTGTGGCATTCAACAATTTATCAGGTAGAATACCCGACAAGAGGCAGTTCTTAACATTTGAAAACATCAGTTATGAAGGTAACCCTTTACTTTGTGGACAATTGTTGGGGAAAAGTTGCAGCAGCTCTAGCACAGAACCATCTTCAGAGACAATTATACAGAATAATGATGATCCATTCAAAGAGACATTTTTGTGGAGTTTTATAGCATCATATAGTGTAGCATTTATAGCTTCTGTTGTTGTTTTCCTATGTTGTACTGACTATTCAGAACGGCTACTTGAGTATGTTCGTGCAAAATTTATAGTTTCTCTTTCTAATGTAAGTTAATAACAGTGTATGTGATATAATAAAACATTTCCTGTTCAGTCCACTAAATCTATGTACTTATACAATAATGATATATTTATCATTTTCCTATTGGGTTTACCACTAATCGTTGCAAACTACACATGGCCAAATTGAAACTTAAGCACCCAATATGATCGAAAGAAATTACAATTATTGTTGAGTGGCTAAAGGGTGGAACTGTACTAATTCTTAGAAAAATTAACATATGTACACGCACAACACAACTTTCAAAGAAGAGTGCCTATATACCATCTCGGGCCGTTGCCTTTGAGGCCTCGTTTAGCCAATACTATTTATGTAGCGGTATTTAGTGTAAGACTTCTGTTAGATTAAAGTTAAATTTGTGGTATAGAGTTTTAAATTTTATGAGTAATTTCCAAAAAAATTGTAAGATAAAAGAAACGATACCACGGAAGGAATTTAAAAAATTTGGACAAGAAAATTTTAAAGCAGTTATACTAAATTCACTGATAAAAGAATTGAAATAAAACAAAATTTCTAGGACTTGCAAAACAAAATTTGACTTAGAAATCTGATGTGTATTTCACTATTCGTACTTAGCATGGCAGTTCTAAGATGGAGAAGGACAAAATAAATAAACTTAGAATTGCATATTCTGTGATACGGGTTCACAAGAGAAGGAAACAGAGCCTTATTCATACACTATATTACCACATTACATAAACTGTTATTTAATTTACACGCAAACTGGAAATAGAAAACTACAATTACATTTTGCTTGAACATACCTAAGCAGTCGTTCTAAATGGTTACTACAGCATAGGAAACCAATAACGGAAGCTATAAATGCCACAATGTATGATGCTATAAAACTCCACACAAATGTATCTTTGAACGGGTCAGTCTCCTCTATAATTGACTCTGAAGATGGCTCAATGTTATAGCTGGTGCAGCTTTTCCCCAACAATTGTCCACAAAGTAAAGGGTTACCTTCATAACTGATGTTTTCGAATGTTAAGAACTGCTTCTTGTCTGGTATTCTACCGGATAGATTGTTGAATGCCACATAAAATATTGATAGAAAGTTCAATTCTATCAATTCTTGAGGTATTTGGCCATTCAATCTATTGTGAGACAAGTCCAAACATTCTATCTGCTTTAAGTTGGAGAATGTAGTCGGGATAGAGCCTGTGAAGTGGTTGTGTGATAAGTTCAAAGTGTGAATATTACTCAAGTACCCGATCTCTTGAGGAATTGAACCAATTAAGTTGTTGAAGGAAAGATCAATCCCAGACATGTAGTTCAATATATTTCCTTTGTATGATTCAGACCTACTTTTTGTTACAAATTCCACTTCTTCTTCCTCATCTGAAGCTCTGTAAATGGACGCCAAGTATAGGTCTATTTGAAGCCGGGTTTCATACGAGTATGTACTTAAAGGAATATAATAAATCTGTTGGTATACATGAGGCCCAAGTGTGGCATCAAGGGCTCTTTTGCTCCCAGCTAGTACTTTATGCAAGCAAGAAGGCAAAAAGGATGAAAGATTATTTGATGAAATATCCAGCATGCTAATATTCCTAAGGTCACAGAATTGGGAAGGGATTGAACCTTCAAGTTGATTTCCTCCTAGAAGAATAAACCTTAAACTTGAGAGTGAACTTATCCAACTAGGAACTCTGCCAGATAAGTTATTGTCTCTCATGTCTAGTGTCACAAGTGAAGAAGCTCCGGACAGAACTTTTGGCACAGATCCAATAAGTTCATTGCCATGCAAATGCAAGTATCTCAGTGACGAGACATCCAAACAGGCAGGTATAGTCTGAGTAAGTTTATTTCTAGACAAGTCTAAAAACCCCAATTCCTTCACCTTGCAAAAGCTCATTGGTATAGGACCTTGTAGGAAATTGTTAGACAAAACTATTGACTTGAGTTGTGGAAGGTATCCAATCCAGTCAGGAATCTTGCCTGTGATTGAGTTGTTGCTCAAATCTAACAATCTCAAAGACATGCTATTTAGCAAGCCACGAGAGAGCTCACCCGAAAAGTGGTTGTTCTCCAGACGTAGATACTGAAGGCTACTCAGGTTTGAATTTGTAGGAAGAACTTGGCCTTGCAAATTGTTGTTTGCTAACGTCAAAATTTCCAATTTGATACATCCCTGGACGAATTCTTCTGGCAGTTCTCCTGACAAATTGTTGTTTGACAAGTCAAGTTGATACAGTTGTGTCAATTCTCCCATAGAGGGAGGAATACCACCCTGTATTGCATTCATAGACATGTTCAAAAGGGTCAGACTTGGAAATGAAACACCTATAGAGTGTGGAAGTACCCCTTGGATTTGATTCATGGATACATCTAACCAGACCAGATATTCATTCTTTGCTTGATGATTGCAATCAAAAGGACCGGTTAGGAAATTGCTTGCAAGGCTGAGAAATTCCATATTTGAGTTGTTGATGAGCAACCAAGTTGGGAATATTTCTCTCATCCCTGTATGGCTAAGGTTAAGGATTCTCAACTCACGTTGCTTTAACAGGAAACTAGGTAGGAGATTCCCAGTATGCTGATTGAGTTTGCAATTCGATAACCGGAATATTTTGATCTGAGGTTGAGGCATCCAAGGTGGGTTTTCAGTGTCCACTATCAAGTTACTATTAAAGTTGTCAAGTTCAAAAATCTCAAGTTTGGAATTCTCCCCAAACAAGTTGAACGAGAAAGAACCTTCAAAGTAGTTGAAAGAAAGAGAGAGATGCTTGAGTGAACTCAGAGTTGAAAAAACAGTAGAAGGAAGTGGCCCGGTCAAATTGTTTGATTTAAGAATAAGGACACGAAGGGATGTCAAATTGCCAAGACACAAAGGTATTCTTCCTTGAAACCTATTCAATTCTAAATCCAACTCTTCAAGCTTCTTCAACTTGCAGAAGCCTGCAGCAGAGTTAAGAATGATAATACTTCAATAAAATTTAACCCGCCCAATCAATAACAAATTTTCTTGTTTAATTTATATACTTTAGAATTTGGGAAATGGAAATTAGACAAATAAAGTTGGAATATAATGGATTCAATGAGAAAGGAGATCCAAAACATACTAAAATTAATGAAATACGTACCTCCATCTGTCAAGGAGCCATTTATTAGATGATTGTGCTCGAATGACAAAAACTTTAAAGATGTCAAGGACCCAAGGGAGTGAGGAATTTTTCCGCTCAGATAATTATAAGCCAAATTGAGCAACTCCAAATCCTTCAAACTTGTTATCTCTACAGAAATAGGTAGATTGCAGTGTTATTATGCATCAAATCAAAAGGCAAACTTAAGAAAGTTAGACGACGACCATGAAAATGAAAATGAAAATGAATTGAATCGATTCAGATCACCTTCAAAGTGAGACCAAGTATTGATGGAGTTAACTTCCATATTAAGGATCCTAAGTGAGCGCAACAAACCTAAACGTGGAATTTCATCAAACCAATTGATACTTAGATCCAAAACCTGCAACTTGCTCAAATTTAGTACTCCATGGAACCCTCGAATGCTGTTAGAATGTAAGCTCAGATTTTGCAGTTCCCGAAAGGGGAGAAATAGCGAAGCATTTAGAAAGAAATGATCAGGAACCGGGAAATCTGGCCTAATATACTCGAGAGAGAGTTGGGTGACATGGTGATTGGATTGGTCACACTTGACACTTTCCCATTTGCAGCAATTCATTTCTTCTTCATCATCACCCCAGGAAGAAAGGGCGGTGGTTCTGTTTGGATAGTTGAGGGCATCTCTTAGCCTCAAAAGTGCACTTCTTTCTTCTTCCTCACACCCACCACTTCCATGAAGTAGCACAAAGCTGAATAATATCCATAAACAAAACATACAAGGGTTATCCATATCAATTAAACAAATAATAATAATAATGAGAAGTACAGTGTTACAAGATGGAATATTATATATTTTAGTGATAAGGATGTATCTGAATTTATATAATGCTAACAATAGATAGCACCCAGGGAGGGAGCCAAAGGGGGCAGGGGTACCTGTCCCTTCATCCCACCACACCTCCATCTCATATATAATCTTTGTATGTATATATAGTACATGTTTTAATATTAATATAAAAGAATTATTAAATGTCAATGAGAAATGAGTTATATTAGTTGGCAAAGCATGTCAAACACCTTGTACTTGGATGGTATGTACTGATCTCTCTTGTGTGGGAGGTCATGAGATTGAATCTTAATAGAGGTGTTGGTGACTCTTTGTGTTTCATTAGATAAATATTTTTATAAAGTTTCGATGTGTATTTTTTGCCCATATCCAATAATATTTACAATTATATTTCTTACGTAATTTATTTATTTTTAAATTATCTCTTTTGTTTTAATTTTTTGCCTTTACTAAAAAAAAATTCTGAATCAGTCCGTACTTCTTCACTCCCTCAATCGAATTTCTGGCTCCGTCCCTACTAGCACCAATATATTATATTAGGAGTGATCTGAGCATATGGTTTAGGGGTCGATTCAATGCTTCGATAGATCGGTTTTTCCTGAAGTTGGAAAAATTGTCATCTTTCTCTTTCTTTCTTTTTCTTTGAAGTTGACGAATGAAAGCAGTGGAAATTTTCGTGCGCTGCGGCTGTTGTTGATTTTTAACTAATACGGAGTATAATTTTTAAACTAATTAATTGATAAAAATAAGATTTCATCCAACTTAAATTAGTCTACGTTTTTATTTAAAAATCAGTAGAATTCATTTTATAATCGCACGTTTGTTTTCCATTAATCCAGCACTAATTTTATAAACTAAGTTATTTTTATGTATAATGGTTATTTATTATAATAATTTCTATCCATATGAGCAAATTTCATGTTTAGTCCCCGTTAATGTAACATTGTGACATAGTCCGATATATTCTTTTAATTTTGTTACATTACTTGATTTACATTCTTTTAAGTTGTATAGCAAATTATTATGTGGACCGTGTGGACTACGGTTCAAAACGACATCGTTTTGATATTTTTTTTAAAAAAAAATCCTTACTCTATTCGCATGTTACAATAATGAACATTGTACTTTGTTTGTTAGAATAATATACTTTTTATGTGTTTAATGAAATTTCTAGGGTAGGATAATGTATTTTATGGGTTAAAATATTATACTTTATGTGTTAGAATAATGTTTTTTATGAGTTAGAATAATGTATAATGCACTTTATGCGTTAGAATAATGAAATTTATGGGATAAGATAATGTATTTTATGAGTTAGAATAATGTACTTTATATGTTAAAATAATGTAGTTTGAGTTAAAATAATGTACTTTGTGTTTTTCTACCGTGGTTCACACAATTTTGTGGACCACGGTCCACGTAATAATGATTGAAGTTGTATAAAGATGGAATTAAGCCTAGAAAGAAAGCCCCCAGCAATTATACTGTGGACCATGGTCCAAAACGACAGATACTATAGTGTATCTAAACTAACACTGTCTCACATATTATTTTTATTATATTATCAAATGAAACTGTAGTATATACAAAATGAAACTGAATAACAATTTCTCATATTTGAGTGTATATTATCTAGTGAAATTGTAATTATATCAAAATGATATTGTAGTTGCGTTGAAATGAAACTGCAGTGCATATTTGATGCCTGGACCATAGAGTATAATTGGGTATCAATAGTTTGAAAGGATATATGCGGTAGCTTGATCGAATTGGCCATTGGGTATGAAAGTGAAAATAATTAAGAAGAGGAATCCATTATATTGACCAAGTTGGTGTGATACAATTTAATGCTTGATGGTATGAGTCTTGGAGTGGGGACCCGTTTGGAGCTTGGAAGTGACTGCTTAGTACAAAATTATATTCGGACTTCATGGTCGGGTCGATTTCATGGGTCCGGATAAGGAAACCACCACTACTATATACTTCAATTCTTCCTCTCTACTATACCCATTTCACATTATCCCTCATGTCGTTTCTCATCATTTCCAATATCAGAATAGTTGATGACTAAAAGTGAAATTTATTCATTTAAATATCAAATAACTTAAAAATTAAAAAATAAATCAATCCTTATTATTTACCACAAGCATATAAGCCAATATAATTCATATTGATCATTTTTACGTTAAGTTAAAATTTTTAAATAACAATACTTGAAATTTTAACTCATCATTTTAATAAAATAAAATAAAATAAAAAATAATATGTATTATACAAACAAGGGTTCTTTGACTAATGTGATTTATTTGTAAAAGTCTTCTGTTTAACTTTTAGCTCGATTTAATCTCCTAATTACTAAAATCTGACCTAAATGAATCATTTGTTACATTTTATGTTAACTCTCCATCAAAGAAAAAATGAACCCAGAAGAGATGAGAGATCAGAGTATAAACCTGCGGCTTTAGGGAGAGATTGTCAGCCGCCTTCGCCATCGGTGAGGCATTGGTCTTCTTCTTAGGAAGACCTAGAAAATAGGAAGTTGAGAAAGAAGTCGAAAGGATAAGTATATCCTTCCCCCTTCTTTTGCTGGCTTTGACGGAGAGTTAACAACAAATGTAACCGAGGACTCATAAAGGTAAGATTTTAGGAGATTAAATCGAACAAAAAATTAAACAAAAGACTTTTATAAGTAAATCACAATAGTCAAGGGATCCCAACATATATAATCTCTATAATATATTCATTTACAATTTCTTTTGTTAAATAAGATTCGTAGAAATTAAATTGTTTTAACTAGTCAAATATGTTGATTGATTGAATTAGTCAAGTCAAATAGCATTAGTAATCGTCTGCACTGGGCAAATTGACTTATTGACCCATAGCATACTTTAGCCATAGTCCAATGTTATGATTATGACTATATTACTAATTAAATTAGGGTGTGTTTGGTTCATGGGTTTACATATTAGGAATGAAAATTAAAATTATAATTAGTGTTTGGTTAACAATTTTTTAAAACACAACTATGAGAATTATTACCCCTTCAATTAAAAATATCATTTCCTAATTAAAAATGGGTATCATTCTATTTTATTGGTAATCTAATTGTTAAGTACGGATTAGTACTTTTAGAGTTTTGTTTTAATTTTTTTTTATTCATATTGATGCTTTGGATGTTATTATATTAGGATCAATTGTCTTATTTTTTTGTTTTTGTACTTTTAAAACCTTTATTCCCATCATACGTGGTCATACACAACCAAACATCAATATTGATAATCATTCAAATTCCAACATACTGTCAAACATGCAAAATACTTTCACCAAAACTCATTACCATTACCAAATATTTGATTCTCATTTCGAATCTGATTCTCACGTGCGAACCAAACACACCCTAAATAACTAGGAACATTTTCATTTTCTCAAAATAATTGATCCTTTATTAAATGCACTATAACCCCTATAAACTAGATTAGAGTTGCCAATTACAATTCAATCGTTATGCTGTGCATCCGTATGCACCATGCATGGTGCATACGGATGCCAAAACGACGTCGTTTTATTAAAAAACGCGCGTCTCCCCTTTAAAAAAAATTCAGGTTCAATTCCCAGCAACAACATTATATTGTTCATTCATTCTGGAATTTTAGTTCATAGATTATGGAATTATAGTTCATTGATTATGGAATTATAGTTCATCGATTATGGAATTGTAGTTCATCGATTCTGAAATTTTAGTTTATAGATTATGGAACTTTAGTTCATTCATTCTGGAATTTTTAGTTCATAGATTAGATTATGGAATTATAGTTCATCGATTATGGAATTATAGTCCATCGATTATGGAATTTTAGTTCATATGTTGTTGCTGAGAATCGAACCTGATTTTTTTTTTTTTAAAGGGAGACGTGCGTTTTATTAAAACGACGTCGTTTTTGCATTCGTATGCACCATGCATGATGCATACGGATACACAGCATAATTTGCCATTACAATTAACAAACCTTGGAAGGTTAGAGATGTAAAGGACTGGGAACTAATTTACTTAACATATATACAATACAATACAATTATATTCTCTCAAGTCCAAAGGTTAGTGAATTGTAATGTAATATTACATTCTCAAAGTTTTGTTGGGCTTTATTTTGGGGCCTAGAATGGGTTGTCACTTGTCAGGACGACCATTTGATTAAAGGCCCGTATTATTAAATTAAGCCCATTACTAGTAAAAAAAGCCCAATATTGTTCACTATGACGTCTGTCTCTTTCTCTCGGCAAATTATGCCCACAATAAATTGTGGACACGGGCCTAAAACGACGTCATTTTTCATAAAAAATGTGTCATTTAGTTAAAATAAATAAGTTCGCGCGCGTTTTGCCGTTAACGGCGTTTTTTTTTTTTTTTTTTTTTTTTTTTTATTATGAATGTACAGTTATGCCGTTATGAATGTACAGTTATGTAATTATGAAATTATGAACACAGAGTTCTAACATTATGAACTTACAATTATGAACATATAGTCATATAGTGATAAAATTATGACCATGGAGCTTTAAAATTGTGAATATAGAGCTTTGAAGATTATGAATGTACAGTTATGGAGTTATGAATGTACAGTTATAGAGTTATGAATCTACAGTTATAGAGTTATGAATCTACAGTTATGGAGTTATGAATCTACAGTTATGAGATTATGAATCTACAGTTATGAAATTATGAATGTACAGTTATTGATCGAATTATGAACATGGAGTTATGAATGTACAGTTATAGAGTTATGAATCTACAGTTATGGAGTTATGAATCTACAGTTATGAGATTATGAATCTACAGTTATGAAATTATGAATGTACAGTTATTGATCGAATTATGAACAAAGAGCTCTGACATTATGAACATATAATGATAAAATTATGAATATAGAGCTCTAAAATTGTGAACATAGAGCTTCGAAAATTATGAATGTACAATTATGGAGTTATGAATGTACAGTTATTGAGTTATGACTGTACAGTTATTAACATATAGTAATAAAATTATGAACATATACTCCTATAACGAAGCGGTCTGAAATTTAAAAAGAAAAAAGGAGATAATAGTGCCTAACGGCACTGTTACCCGTGTCCAGCATGCATGCTGGACACGGGTCCAACGCATAACGATTGCTTTCTCTCACACAACTGAGATTGAGAAGAGGAAAGTTATGGAGGAATGGGAGAAAGAATCAATCAAAACGGCGTCGGAAGAGATATCCACAGAGGTCAAAACCCTAATCGATTCCCATGATTTGGATTCTCTCAAGCAGTTGCAGCTTCTCATGTACTTTTTCAGTTTTTTCAACCCCCATTTCTTTTATGCGTTTGGAATTTATTTATTTTTTGTTAATTCTTCTTCCTCGGATTTGTCTAAAGGCTGATCCTTTTTTGTCTTTTGGGATGAATTTCTGGGAACTGTTTGTTCACTATGATCCTAAAGTCAAGTTTTGATGAATTAAGGTTCCACTCATCGGTATACACTGCATTAATGCCAAAAAGGTTGAATCTCCAACAGAGTATCTGGCCCCGTCGATGGTGAGATTTGATCTCTGATAATTTTTTCTAAACTTTACCTCTATGACTAATTGAGTTGCTCATGCGCGTTAGGTGGAATCATACGTGGCAGGTGACTTGAAGGTAACATGCTATTATATGTCAAATATGTTAATTGCACTATTTTAACAAGTTAATTTATGGTTTAATTGAAGACTTTTTTAGTTCGGTGGCTAATTACACTTTGAGATATAAGTGGAGAGTCTATTTGACTTTTATCTAAAAAAAAAAAGATTAAAAATGGACTAACGTACTTATAAATTTAAGACAAAAAATTGAATAAACTCTTATAAAAAAAATATATGGCAAATCTCATTATTTTATACAAAAATGTTATCTAATAATAACACTAAACCATGTAAACATTGAACTCGATCAATAAGAGTCACAATCATAACTTGGACTAAACTATGATGTGGAGTGTGGGTCAACAAATTAATTTGTCCGTTGTTGAAGATCATTAATGTTATTAGACTTAGTCAATCAATCGACATATTTGACTAGTTCTAACAGCTTGATTATATTTTAGAAATCTTATTTAACAAAAGAAAATTTACATAACTAATACTCTGTACTAATCAATTGAAATGTGGCGGTGATTGTCATGTAAGTATAAACAAAATAAATTTAATTTGCATATTCTCTAGTAGCTATATATAACTGTTGTCATAGTGGTATCCTAATAATTGGTAACTAGTAAACAAATTAAATATAAGAAAATAAAGTTATGTATTTGCTACTAACTCACTATTACAAAAAAACATAGCTACTACAACGGTTTTTTACACATACACGACAATTTTTGAAGTGTTGTGTAATTAAGCGACTGACGTGGTAAATAAATACTTAACTGTAGTGTATGTTACCTATATACGGCGGTTAAAAAATCGCCGTATAATTATAAGCATACACGCCGTATAAACGATTTTTAAAAACAACATACTTTATAAGGCGGTTCCAAATAATAACAGCAGTATATAATAAATTTATGCATTACATATATACTTTATAAGGTGATTTTGAATAATAACCGCCGTCTAAAGTGTACTTTACACGGCGGTTCTGAATAATAACCGCCGTATATATCAAATTTATGCAGTACATATATACTTTAGCGTAGTACGTGGTACGTTAAATGTTAAGGAGCAAATTTTCATTTGCACCGAACCCGCCCAATTAAGGAGTAAAATGTTAAGCGCTTAATTCTTACCGCTTATATTATAGATTTTAACGTAGTACGTGGTAAGTGATTAATTCTTATACTGCTTATAATTTATAACTTTTCTTTGCAAACAAACGAATTGAAAACTGAAACTAAGAAATATTGGTTTCGGAATATTGAATGTGATTTCAATTACGACTTTAAATAATTGAATTTTCACTGTTTTCTTTTTAATGTTAGAGTAATTTAAATTTGATGCACAGACAGAAGAGTTCAATATCTCGCCACTGCTTGTAAATAAAATACTCCGTAGCTAGCAAGCTTAGAAGTACCACTCTAGCTCACTAGTAAAGTAAAACAATAATTTTAAAGTTGAATCTGCTTACAAACTGTTTTATTAAACTATTGGAATGAATTTCCCCCGCTACTTTGATTTGTCAACATCAAAGAAAAATCAAAGAAAGAGAAACATGCCAACTTTTGGTGTTATTGTTAGCATATATATATTTGCATATACATCCTTAAGTACCACCAGAATTATATTCGGTCTTGTAATAATTCTAGTTATTAATATAATTTGTATGGAGAATCCTTGTGTGTTTTGTTTGTGGATATTATTGTTAACCTCCGTGCTGCTAATTCAGGTGCAGGGGTGCGATGAAGAAGAAAGAAGAGCACTTTTGAGACTAAGAGATGCCTTTAACGGAACCACTGCCCTTTCTTCTTGGGGTAATGGAAAAGAAACGGATTGCTGCATGTGGGAAAGAGTCAACTGTGACCAATCCAATCACCATGTCACACAACTCTCCCTTGGGGATATTAGGCTATGGAGTTTTGATGGTTTTTTCGTAAATGCTTCGCTATTTCTTCCCTTCCGGGAACTACAGAATCTGAGCTTAGATGGTAACACCATACGAGGATTCCATGAGGTACTAAACTTAAGCAAGTTGCAGGTTTTGGATTTAAGTTTCAATTGGTTTGATGAAATTCCAAGTTTAGGTTTATTGCGCTCACTTAGGATCCTTAATATGGAAGAAAACAACATCAATACTTGGTCTCACTTTGAAGGTGCATCAAATATTTTAATTATTGATTCAATTTGTTTTGATGGTCTAACTTTCTAATTTAGCATTTTGATGCATATATAACACAATAATCCGCCTGTTTTTGTAGAGCTAACAACTTTGAAACATCTGGAGTTGCTGAATCTTGGTTATAATTATCTGAGCGGAAAAATTCCTGGTTCACTTGGGTCATTGACATCTTTAAAGTTTTTGTCGTTCACAGACAATCATCTAGTAAATGGGTCATTGATAGACGGAGGTATTTCATTAATCTGTGTTGTGAATTTCAATTCCTTTCTCATTGAATACGTCTAATCATGATTTGCGGGCCTATCCATTTCATTCTCAAGTTCTAGACTATTATATTATATTATATCTTAATTATAATAAAGTCATATGGTCATGTGAAAATTAAATGTTGATATTAATTAACAACATTTAATTTTCACAAGACCATATGGTATATATATATATATATATATATATATATATATATATATATATATATATATATATATATATATGAATATGAATTGCAACTATGTTGATATTAGGTTATGTATTTTTTAATAAATAATATTATTATAATGTTGTCTAATATTCATTCCGTGCATCGCATGGGGCCATGGGTAGCATACTAGGAGTAGACATACTCAAGATCAAATATGTATACCGCTAGCTGCGATTAATAATAGTAACTTTTTGTATCATACTATTTTTAATTATTAAATTAAATATTGTAAATACAATATCATAATTATTTTGTCATATACATAATAAAAATGTAATTTTAAACAATTAAATTGTGGTTCATGTTTTCTTCTTCTGTACTTCAAATACCATTATTAAAAACATCTTTTACCTATTCTAACATTACAAACAAATCTTTAATATTTAGTCCGTGTATCGCACGGACTAATACTAGTATATAAATAAAACAGGAATATTTTTTTTTCTTGACTTGTAATTCGATCTGCAGGGTTTTGCAAGTTGAGGAACCTTCGGGAGTTGGATTTGTTTCAGAATAGTTTTGATGGAAGAATACCTTCATGTCTTGGAAATTTGACATCTCTTCGTGCCCTTGTTCTTGAATCAAATTACTTGACTGGAACACTTCCTTCTACTGTTTTTTCTACTCTGAATTCACTCGAATATCTCTCCCTTTCTTTCAACTACTTTGAAGGTTATTTCTCGTTCAACTCATTCAAGAACAATTCCAAACTTGAGGTCTTTGAACTTGACAACCTTCATAGTAACTTGACAGTAGACACAGAAAATCCACCTTGGATGCCTCAACCTCAAATCAAAATATTTCGATTATCAAACTGTAAACTCAATGAACCTGCAGGAGGGAATCTACCAAGTTTCTTGTCAAAGCAACGTGAGTTGAGAATTCTTAACCTTAGCCATACAGGGGTGAGAGAAATATTTCCTTCTTGGTTGCTCATCAATAACTCAAATATGGAATTTCTCAACCTTGCGGGCAATTTCCTAACAGGGCCTTTTACATACAACAACCATCAAACGAAGAATGAATATCTCAGTTGGTTAGATGTTTCTATGAATCAAATCCAGGGGGTACTTCCATATTCTATTGGTTTTTTTTTCCAACTCTGTCCTATTTGAACATGTCTACAAATGCAATACAAGGTGGTATTCCTCCCTCTATGGGGGAATTGAAACAACTAAGATTGTTAGATTTGTCAAACAACAATTTGACAGGAGAATTGCCAGGAGATTTTGTCCAAGGATGTACTGATTTGCAAATTTTGAAGATAGCAAATAACAATTTGCATGGTCAAGTTCTTCCTACACATTCAAACTTAAGTAGCCTTGAGTATTTACATTTGGCAAACAACCGTTTTTCGGGTGAGCTCTCTCGTGGCCTACTAAATAGCATGTTTTTGGGATTTTTAGATTTGAGCAACAACTCAATCACAGGCAAGATTCCTGACTGGATTGGATACCTTTCAAACCTCGAGTCAATAGTTTTATCTGATAATTTTCTACAAGGTCCTATACCAATGAGCTTTTGCAAAGTGAAGGAATTGGGCTTTATAGACTTGTCTAGAAATAGACTTACTGAGTCTATACCTACTTGTTTGAATGTCTCATCACTGAGATACTTGCATTTACATGATAATAAATTTACTGGATTTGTGCCAAAAGTTTTGTCTCAAGCTTCCTCACTTGTGACACTAGACATGAGGGACAATAACTTATTTGGCAGACTTCCTAGTTGGATAAATTCACTCTCAAATTTAAGGTTTCTTCTCCTTGGTGGAAATCAACTTGAAGGTTCTATCCCTTCCCAACTCTGTGACCTTAAAAATGTCAGCATGCTTGATCTTTCCTCAAATAATCTTTCATCATTTCTGCCTTCTTGCCTGCACAACGTACTATTTGGGAGCAAAAGAACCTTTGATGCCACTCTACTTGAGCCTAATGGATACGGATGGGTTTTGTATCTTTCTTTACTTACATACTCATATGAAAGCCGGCTTCAAATAAGTCCATACTTGCACTACGATTATGAATCATCGGATGAGGAGGAAGAAGTGAAATTTGTAACAAAAAGCAGGTCTGAATCATACAAAGGAAATATACTGAAGTACATGTCTGGAATGGATCTTTCCTTCAACAATTTTACTGGTTCAATTCCTTATGAGATCGGCTACCTGAGTGATATTCACACTTTGAACTTATCAAACAATCACTTCGCAGGCTCTATCCCAACTACATTCTCCAACTTAAAGCAGGTAGAATGTTTAGACCTGTCTCACAATAAATTGAATGGCCAAATACCTCAAGACTTGATAGAGTTGAACTTTCTGGCAATATTTTCTGTGGCATTCAACAATTTATCAGGGAGAATACCAGACAAGAAACAGTTCTTAACGTTCAACAACAGCAGTTATGAAGGTAACCCTTTACTTTGTGGACACCTGTTGGAGAAAAGCTGCAGCAACTCTAGCACAGAACTATCTTCAGAGCCAATTATACAGAATAATGATGATCCATTCAAAGAGACATTTTTGTGGAGTTTTATAGCATCATATATTGTAGCATTTATAGCTTCTATTATTGTTTTCTTATGTTGTACTGATTATTCAGAACGGCTGCTTATGTATGTTCGAGCAAAATTTGTAATAATTTTCTCTTTTTAATTTGTGTGTAAGTTAATAATAAACTTCTTACTCAGTCATCTAAATCTCAATGTACTTTTATATAAAAATACACAACTTTTGGCACAGATCCAATAAATTCATTGTCATGCAAATTACAAGTATCTCAGTAACGAAACATTCAAACAAGCAGGTACAGTTGTAAGTCTATTTCTAGACAAGTACGTGGAAAAATATATATTGTGTTATCTTCGTAGGCGTTATTGCGGCCCTAGGACACAATTCAGTGGTCGAAAGTTTGAGTGTGGGTGTAGTGCCCAGCAATTACCTGCTTTGGATTGAAGAGCTCAACTATATGAAAATGTTTTTAAAATAAAAATAAGTATAGAAAAAAAAAAAAAAAAAAAAAAAAAAAAAACACCACTACAATCGATTAATAAGGGTGAACTTCCTTATTCTAAACAAAAATAAAATAAGAAGAGAATAATGACAACTCTTTTTTGTTGGGCTTTACTTTTGGGCCTATAATGGGTTGTCACTTGTCAGGGCGACCATTTGATTAAAGGCCGGTATTATTAAATTAAGCCCATTACTAGTAAAAAGCCCAATATCGTTTGTGTATGACGTCTGTCTCCCTCCTCCATCCCTCTCTCTCACACAACTGAGATTGAGAAGAGGAAAGTGATGGAGGAATGGGAGAAAGAATCAATCAAAACGGCGTCGGAAGAGATATCCACAGAGGTCAAAACCCTAATCGATTCCCATGATTTGGATTCTCTCAAGCAGTTGCAGCTTCTCATGTACTTTTTCAGTTTTTAACCCCCATTTCTTTCAGCGTTTGGAATTTATTTATTTTTGTTAATTCTTCTTCCTCGGATTTGTCTAAAGGCTGATCCTTTTTTGTTTTTTTGGGATGAATTTCTGGGAACTTTTTGTTCACTATGATCCTAATGTCAAGTTTTGATGAATTAAGGTTCCACTCATCGGTATACACTGCATTCATTAATGCTAGATATAGGAATGATGGAAACAACTCCCTCCAGTAAACAAAATTCAAAGCTTACTAGTAAAGAATTGTTATTTTGACTAGCTACAGTGTATTGGGTATGAGGTGGAAGGATCATGATCATGAGTCCTTTTGTGGATAAACTTGGCAAAATGTGTTTGGACATTTTCCCCCCACTACTGTTTCTCAATTTTTTAATAGCATTTTAACTTTAAATCTGGCCAATGTCTGGTAAATGATATGTTTTCTGTTCTTGTTTGTTTTTTTCCATGATACTTTTAATTTTTGAAACTATGACTTTGGAACTGCAGATTGGGCCGGTTGCAGGACAGCAATGCAGTTCTTTCCCACTTTAATGATTATTCAGAGCATTGTTTTGGTGAGGTCTCTGCTGATTTCTCGAGAAATACACGCCTCTTGAAAACTATGAAGTCGGATCTTGATTACGTATTTCTGAAGTTGAGGTATGTTTTTTTGCATCTAAGACAGTGTAATAGTGAACCGGTTAAAATGGGTTGTGTACACCATATAGGTGCAAGGTATACCTCACGTAGAGTAACCCATTTAGATGCATATGGCAGGTAGTTGCAAGTTGCGAACTGGATTTCAGCATCTGATCATTTTCATTTATTTAAGAATTTTTCAGTTTTAATGAGACGTTTTCTTTCATTTGTTTTTCCTCCTGCTTGCAGACTGTACTGCTAAGAAATTTTGCATGTTTGTTTAGCTGTAGCTATAGTATATTATCCATTATAGACTACGGAGTAATAATCATAGTTTCTTCTAACTGATGATTGAGTTTGCTTATTGCCTCCAAGAGGATCTTTGTATGGTTTGAAATATAACCAGATAGAATATCTAAATGGATTTTGCTTGCTCCAAACTTTTTCTTGAAAATGTGATGTTATAACATTGATGCTCAAACGATTAGGACCTTTGATATGCAATGGGATTTTAAAACCTTTTAATTACTGTGCATCTTTTATCATAGACTTTAAAGTTGGAGTTGCATGTTGAAGATAATATTTGAGTGTTAATTTTTTTGGGGAATGTCATTATGAAAATCATTTTTACGTGCTTCTCTCCTGTAATATTTAGGAGCATGAAGGCCAAGATCTTGGCTACTTATCCTGATGCGTTTCCAGATGATTCAACAGCTCAAGCACTTGACAGCAGACCAGACCTTGAATTGCCACAATAATTTTGGTTTTGTGAGTTAACGAGCTGCCAGGGCTTTTCTTTTCTTTGCATTTGGGAATGGTCCAATGCTCTAAATTTCTCATAAAATTCTTGGTAGACCCTTCTTGTTCATTGTGGTTGGTCTTGTAAATCATGGTACTCTGTTCGAGTTGTGAATTAATGCAATTATTGTTGTGTATTTCCCACCATTTTTTATTGTGTACTTGAAATTTGATTTTGATTTTTATTTTTTTAAAAAAAATCTATAGAGCATTGTGTAGCGCCTGGACAACATTCGTGCGAGATTCCGAGGTTTGCTACGCTACGCCACTCTAGTAGAACTTTCTAGCACTTGTACATAGCATCTCATAGTTTGTAGAAAAGTCTAGAGGCATGTACACAACACTAGAGGATGTAGAGATACTTAGAATATTCTAGAACCCTATAGAATCTTTTTGGTTGTTCTAGAGAACATATCTTAGCCATAAGATCAAATAGATCTCCACCATCCATTGAGGAGGTGGAATGAGTATAAATACCCCTCAAGGGACTCATTTGTAATCCATCCAACAAAGTTAAGTGTTAGCTTTGAGATATACCATTTAACGAGTCCATGCAGGAACCATGTTTGAAAGACCACATGTCCACGTGGCATTCTCTATCAATTACTATCGAGACTAGCCCAGTTTGAACTAATCACACTTCTTTTATATATAACTACGAACTTAGACTCGACACTCAATCATACCTTTTCCTGATGGTGCACCATTACACAAAAATTTTCATAATTAGGTTGTAAGGCATAGTTAGATGTTCATAATAATCCTCTCATGATGCACAAATTAACTAATACCTAAAAATAGTAGAGATACAAAAGTTTTCATAATTGGGTTTTAAGGCATGGTTAGATGTTTTTAATAATTCTCTCATGATGCACAAAGTAACTAATACCTAAAAATAGTAGAGATATAATACTTTTGCGTCAAAGATAATGAATCATTTGGAGTAAAGTAGAGATATAATACATTTGCGACAATGAACCATTTGCAGTAAGGCATAGAAGATTTAGGCAATTAATATACAGAGACTAGAGATGAAACATTTACTCCATTGTTTTATAAAATTAAGCTACCGTTGTTTCTGTCCGCATAAAATTAAGCTACAGTCATTTCTGTCTCAATGAAAAAATAAGTGTACAACACAGCTATTTCTGTGGACAATGAAAAAATAAGTGTACAACACAGCAAGTTATGGTGCAGTAATTCAGAATCAAAATCCATGCAAAGCATTTATTACAAATGGCCAAGTGAAAGATGGGGAAGTCAAAATGAAACAATCTATATACACCTAATGATCAAGAGGCATCCACTCTAATTCTAGTTCAAGCTCGCCCGATTCTACATTCTGCAGCTTGAGCTTCACTTCTTGTTTCACCTTCCCATCGACGATGTTTATAGGACTGTCCTCGATCAGTGCATTGTCATGTGATTTCAGCCACTTCCCTATCTGCATATCACTGAACATTCCGGGATCTCCATATGCCATTGCGGAGGTTATCAGAGATTGAATATCGATCTCGGCCTCACCCATTATATCATCAGCAGAAAATGTGTCATAGTCATAAACTTCCTGAAATGCATATAAATTAGAAGGTTCATTAAAGTGGTGATGAAGTTATACACGAGTCCATGGACCTTTAAGAATGCAATAATATATTGAGGCTATGTGCCTATGTGATCAATGTATAATAACTACACAGCATAGGCATAAAAGTTTATGGAAAACTCCAACATCCAATCTCAGCTTAACAAAACAAAATGGATAATAGCACATTTAAGTCAAACCAAAATTAAAAGGTTGAATCGAATCTTGAACCCATAGCATTATAAACCATTTCTGCCTCTCTAATCTTTCAATGTGGGACACTTCAAACCTATCCAATTATATTATACTTTGACCTTAAAAACTCTACTTGACTTGACCCTACTATGCTAGAGTTGACGACAACAATGTTTAAACCTAATTTAGTATACAATGAATGTCACTTTTGAGAGTTAGTTTAAAAATTTTAAATGTATCACACAACCACTTTGATACATTATGTTGAAAAAATTAAAGAAAATTGATATTCATTATTAAAATAAAAGATTTTTTTTTTAAAAAAAGTAGTTTAGAATTTATTTATCAAATGTAAAATAATTTGGACATAATTATTACAATGTGTAGAGATTTGAATTATTCCTTTTGTTATTACTATTAGACCTTTAGCTTATGTGATGTAATTTTTAAAAAATAATTTGCTTGTCAACTAATAGCTAACTCAACATGGTCGGGTCAGGTCAATTTTTTTGGGAAGAATAGTATAAATTGATATAATTGTCACAAAATATAAAAGTCCGGTATGAAATTGTCAAAAAAAAAAAAAAAATTAAAAAAAATCCACTTTGACTATAATAACACTTCCCCTTTTAGTCATCACCTATCAATTCAGCCACTTTTGATCTTACAACTTTTTCAAACTAACCAAATTCAGTCTAAAATGTTTGAAATGTCCTAATATGAAGAAGGGGGACGTTTGGTGAGAATGAGGGTATTTTGGACTGAATTTAGTCAATTTTGGCAAAACCAAGGGACCAAAAGTTGTAATAATTTGAAAATAAATCATGATTGTAAAAAGAAGATGGAAGGAAAACTATTACCAGCTTTAATGGTCCATAATCTTGAGGAATAGAAAGCATGAGGTCTTCGTTCCAAACTGGATTCAAATTGCTCCTCATCGCAGTTGTTTGTGCTTTCTAGGAACCAAAGACCCAAGCATGAGTCATGGAACACATAACATAAACGACAACACAACTAGTAAAACAAACCTAGGTGGTTATAATTGGTTAGGCAGTCTAGCAAAGTTCATATAGCTAATAGGAGCTGAGGCATTTTAAGTAAAAGAAGGGAAAGAGAGAGAGCCAAAGAAGAAATAGAGTCACAAAGATTAAGTCTACTTTTTCTTCGTTTGGACATGAGACAAATTCTCAATAACTAATTACGTCAATAATTCCTCATTGAAATTGTGTGTCCCCATAGTAGAGAATAACTAACCTGTTGCCCAATACTCAAAATAACATAAGGATCACTTGAGAGCATGTCTCGGACAGCTAAATTTGTCCCTTTACAAACTTTAACCTTCAAGACTCCAATGAACTCCACCATGCCTTCCTGTGAGAAAGTTCAATATTAGCTGCATAGAAGTCAAGACCTAAGCAGAGAGAAATTAATGATTCTTTTCATTCGGCCAATACAAAATTTGGTGCGTGTCCATACAAACAAAAAAGAACTTACAGATTTCTGACTTGAACTCCAACCATCAGTTGGAAGGGACTGCTTCTTTTGTTTTGAATCTTTTGATGATATCCGCAAGCTAGGCTTCAGAAATTCTTGAAGCTCATATTTAGACCTAAAAATCAATAAACAGTGGACTGCCTACATCACATGCTGTGCAGTTTAGATAAAACTTGTGTATTTGTTGCTTCATTTTAATCATTATTCAAAGGTTGAAATAACAGGTGATGAATTTAAATCAAAGGGCAGAATGATATTTAGTTGATCAAAATAAATATGTATAACCAGCTTGGTTGGCGTGAGTGGCCGTGCACTATCATCCCTTAAGAGAGGTCGGGCGTTCGAACCCCCTCTCATATGGAAAAACCAATCTGGCCAGCACTTTGCCCCTTAATTAGGCTGTCCCGGTGCGAATGGGGATTAATCTGAGTATGGTACGGGCTTAAAGGTGCCTCCTATAGTTAGGGTCTGCTCAAAAGTAAAGATGCATCAAAAGCAACATTTCCTCATATAGGCCCTGTTTGGTAAAAAATTGGCCTATAGGCCAATTTTGGCTTAATTAGCTTTTTGCAACTCCAAAATGCTAAAATTCAAAAAGCTACTCCAAGCAACTTTTTCAATTAGCTTTTTTAGAAAAGAAATTATATCAAACAGTTATCAGCTAACAGCTAATTTACCAAACACTTTTCTACAACAGCTAATGTTATCAACTAGTTATACTCTCTAATAACACAATCAGCTAACCGCTATCAGATTTACCAAACAGGGCCATAATCTAACCTGATAAATGAAGAACGCTGGTCGTGACTTGCATCTAATCTAGGCTTTCTAATCCCATCTGGGATATATGCTTCATAAATTGAATTTGCAGATGCGTTTCCTCCAACCTCAACCATTGAATCAATGTCATCATCAGACCACTCATCTAGAGTCACGGACAAAACCTGCAGCATTGCAGTTCTAAGATGGAGAAGGAAAAAAAAAATAGATAAACTTAGAATTGCATATTTCTGTGATACGTATTCACAAGGGAAGGAAACAGAGCTTTATTAATAACACACCTTGCTTGAAATGTAAAGGTATACTCTGTAAGTAGAATCTTGGGGGATCTAGATTAGTCAGCTTCAGTTAGGAGGTGACTTAATACAAAGGAGAATCTAAAGCTATAGCCAAATTTAATGTTTATGAATTCATAAAAAGAAAGGTCGAAGAATGAATTCACAAATTTTCCAGATTGCACTATTAGTACGTAAAAATCCTGACATGAAGAAAATGAAAGCACCAAATATGAGTTTTCAGGTCATATTTCCTCATTAACATGGAATAAATATGTCAAAATGAAGAAACACACTTATCAAACTAAGGTGCATAGTCACATCAACTTCACGATCAAGAAAAGCACGTAAACATAAGGCATACCACATGTTTCTATGCTAGCCAGTTGCATGGCATGTCATCCACTTTTTATTATATTCTCAATTCTAGAAGGAAATGAGGAAAACGGAGCGGCACAATGAAACTTACCTTTGAGATATGAGTGCCAAGGCTTCTGTGCACGCCACAGCACTTTAAGCATATAAATACTCCAATATTGGCCGACCTAGAAGTGAAGAAAATAATATAAGCATCAAAGCAAACACAGAACACACGCAAAAACGTGTCAAAATGCCTCCATTGCAATCCAGTGTAGATGATTAATAAAGAAACTCGAAATTCCCTTGAGCTACACTTCAATGCTCTTCATAGTCATGCATGCATTTAGACATAAAAATAATGGTGTCATTTGACATCCTGGATAAAGAGATGATAGAACTCATATTTGAAGATGTTAAATGGAGAACTCCGTATGTTTTTCATATATTTCAAACTCAAGAATACACATATTTATACAAGAAGATATATACTAACTAAGGTAAGGATCGGAATTCAATCTCTAAGAATATGCACATTAATCCCTAATATCATGCCAAATATAATCCAACCATGTATCGTGTGTGTACAAATTAACAAAGTCAAGGGGCATCCAGGTACAAGAACTTACGCCCATTTAGGGTCAGGAGCACCACAATCAGCACATACACGATTATCACTTTGGCGCAGAAGTTCGTTTAATCTTCTTTTACCTATTTGAATACCATGGACAAACAGAAAACTTATTCTTATTAGAAATAAGTAAGTAAAATTGTAAAACGGTTGGAGAAATGGAGGAATTCACACAAAAACTTGATTACTCATTATGTGAAATTGAGTGTACGACTTGCTCTGTTTCCAACTTCCACAAGCACACTTTAAACGAGCAAGGCAATGGGAGAGCAAAGATTATTTCCTACAATAAGTAGAATTTTCTGAATTTGTAGCAAGCTTCTACAATATCTGGTCTGCAATATCTGGACATAATTTCACTTAAGCCAACTTTAAATCGTTCTCGTATGTTCCCCCTAACAATGATTCTGTCTTTCTTCTGTTACATAAAAGAATTAGACAAGCATAATTGAATGAATTTCAGTACGAGAAATGTATAAGCTATAACTCCAAAGCATTGAATATTACAAGAACAACGTGTTTTTGCACACTAGAAGTGGCTGTCAAAATGAATCCCAGAGACTAATCAAAAACCTTATATGCAAGCTTTCACTGGCATAATTTAATAATTTCTGTGGCACCTTTCAACAACAAATGGATGGTTCCAGTGCCAAGTTCTTTACATTTTCTTCCCATTATTTCTCAACCATTTAGTATCCATGATATTGCTACTTATTATAAAACGAGAACTTTGTAAAATAACACTAAACTGGTTACATTGTGCCCCAGCCACGCAATTTGGGGAGCTTGGTTGTAAAAAATCATAACCAGTTACAATTCATTTTAGGACAACATTATGATTGTTCATGAACATAATTTCAAAAAAAAAAACAGTAAAAGCCCATACTGGAAGCTGGTCTACTAAGCCCGGATGGATTTTTGCTCAACGCTCTGCCAATATGCTTCTGCAATCCAATAAAGCTGCTTCTCACCCACAAAGCATAAGTTAGTAAGATGCATTAATTCAAGAACAAAAACATCAAATCTATTCCAAAACAAACACATAAAAAGCATTTCAGCATTTAGCCACGCTAATAGAAGCATAAGAATTGCAGTGCAACAATTAAGCTCCAAACTTTTACAAAATGAAGTTATAAAAATTAACCAAATCACCACCAACTGTTTCAGAAAACTGAAATTTCAAGCAAATAATTATTCAAATCAAAAATTCGAAAATTAACAAAATTCAACGGGAATAGGGAAAAACTAAATTGGAATTGTGAGTATGCACAGCTAGTGATTCAATCCCAAAATCATAAATGAGAGAATTGAAGATCGGAGGAGAGTGTGGAGAATCGTGGCACCTTATCAGTTGGAATGGAATGTTGAGAGAGATTGGGTTTCCTCCTCGTACTCGGCGGAAAGACTGAGAGAAGAGCGTTAGTTACGTTGGGGTAATTAATTAATTAATGTTGAATGAAGTACAATGTAATTATGCTTAAAACTCTGCGTGTTAAGAAATGCTCATTAACTCGTTAAATGATTATGATTTATGATCATCATTCACATGCAATGCCGTTGAACCCACGGACTCGCTCATCTATTATTTATATTTATTTTTTTTTTGAAAGCATCTATTACTTATATTTATTTATTTATTTTAATAAAAGATGTGGAATAAATAATTTCTTAAATGTCACTCAATTATCTATAAATAATATAAGTTAATTTATTTCATTTACGTATTTAGATCACAAAACATATTACACTCAAAGTGCCTCTATGAAATGTGAACTTCTTCTTGAGCGTCCTTGCAAATGACGGTTGCAAACTTTTTTATAAATCGAAATTTATATAATTAAGTTATCGAGTACAATATTTTTAAATTACTATATAAAAAAACATGTAAACAAAAATATGTAATTAATTTATTTTGCCAATATACACGTCACTTTTTTACATTAACAAATGACTTTTTTTTAATGCTATTGACTCTATATTGCCTTCTTGTATGCAATAAGGCATTATAAACCGCTAAACTGCGGGGCTATCAGTTCTCTTTGACGGCCCTAGTTCAACTCTTCTTTTAAAAAATTAAAAAAAAAAAAAACTCTTAAAAACCAGACTTTTTATTTTTAAAATTTATTTTTCCAATTCAAAATCAGAATCGACCCGTTCTTAATTTTAATAAAACGGAATCGAAATCTTTTGAATTTCAGTTTAATTTCTATAATGTCCGGTTTTGTTAAAATCGAACCGTCATCCCTACTCTTATACCGAGCTTTAGTGGGTTACTAAGACATGTGTCAATAAACTTTATGTAATTAATTATATTATAATTTTAATTTGAGATTTAATATACTCATTTGATAATTGTAATTTTTATAATTTAAAAAGTAAAAACTTATCGAGAATTAAAATTAACCAAAACATTTCACATATAATAACTCATGACCATCTAAAAATAAAAAATTATAGTTTTCAAAGAGGATGGAGAGAGGATAACGTTATTTATGTGAGGGGTAATTAGTTAATTAATTAATGTTAAATGAAGTACGGTATGAATGTCGTTGAACCCACTGAGTACCTTGACTCGCTTATCTTCCAGCTTGTTTATGCGTGCATCTAGGGGTGTAGACGAGTCGAGTTCGAACTTGGGTAAGCTCGAGTTCGAGATTTGATGCTCGATCTCTAGCTCGGCTTGAACAGCTCGATTGTTCGAGTTTGAGCTCGAGCTCGATCTTGAGCTTGATCTCAAAAAAAAAAAAAAAAAAAAAAAGGTAGGCAGTAATCGCAGTATGAAGAAGAAGTCATTACCGCGACGACGATATGAAGGTTTGGACTAGCGACGACAGCTTGGAGCAACCGCGGACTCTAAACTCTAAACTCGCAATGGTGGCTTGAAGCAATTACTAACGGCGGTCTGGACTCGCGATAGCGGCGATGACTCTCTGCAGTCGGCGAAGTCTTTGAAGTCTGAAGTTTGAGTCGCGACGGTTTGGAAGATTAGGAGTCGTTTACCAAACTGGAAAAATGGAAAATTTTCTAGAAAAACAGAAAATTGGAGAAGTGGAAAAATGGAAAATGGAAAACTTGTTTACTAAAATCTATTCTCTAATTGCCTAACTCTTCTCTATTTTTCCACTTCATGTACATTTTTGGAGAAAGCAAATTTGGATATCTCCAAATGGAAGAATGGAAAAAAAAACGGGTGAACAGTAACTTTGGCCAATATGTCGCTAGTTCGAACCCTGCCTTGCTCTTTGTTTTGAATTTTTCTCCTTTAGCTTTCCGCCTCTTCACCTTCAGTTTCTTGACTTTCTTCCCAGTTCATAATAATATTATTAATGCTTCAGTTTTTCCCCTCTTTTTCAGATTATTATTATTATTATTATTATTATTATTATTATTATTATTGCTTCAGGTTTCCCCCTTCTTCAGAAGATTATTATTATTATTATTATTACTATTATTATTATTATTATTATTATTTTATTGTAGAAATGTAAAAATGATATATGAGATGATTGTATTTAATAAAAACAAAAAGTTAGAGAAATGAAGAACTAGAGGAATGGGGAATGAAAATTAGAAAATTGGAGAAATGGAAAACTGGAGAAATGGAGAAGGAAAATTGGAGAAATGGAGAAATGGAAAACTGGAAATGGAAAAACAGAGAAATGAAGTAAACGACCCCTTAATTTTTTTATGGATTTTGACTATTCAAAATTTTAATTTCTAATCATTATATATATATATATATATATATATATATATTACACGACTCGCGAGCGGCTTGACGAGCCACGAGCCTAAAATATTTAGGCTCGGCTCGAACTCGATTATTAAATGAGTCGCTCGAGCGGCTCGGCTCATTTACACCTATACGCGCATCCATGGAGTAAAGCTCTTATACCATATGGTATCAGAGCCCCATCTATGAAGGCACGGGTAAGCAAGTTGGAGACTATGGTGGCCGACCTAGGAAATCAAATAGAGGTGAGGTCGCAAGTAACACAAGAAATTATGGAGAAACTAGTGGCTCAGATTGAAAAACAGGGTGACTAGCTGGAAGAATGAAATGATTGAGACTATTTGGCTCAACAGACCTCCACCTCTTGTGATTCAGCTCCAGATGGTTCCTAAGTCAATGATAGGGGCCAAGTTTCCCCAACTAGTTCTCATCAGGATCAAGTCCATCCAGGAAGGAGGAATGGCAAAGATCATATCGTACATGTGTCATGGTTGATCTGGAGGAAGATAACTCTGCTTATGAATCCGCAGGGGAGTGGTTCCGATCCTAGGGGAGCTAACAGGGATTGGGCACCAAGGAGGGGCCAATTTCAGGATCATCAACCTAGGTTAGTTGCATATCACCACTTTATGAAGTACGAAGCTGAGTTCTTCCATTTGACTATGAACAACCTAGGTTATGGATTAATAGGTATTAAAGGTTTTTCCTCATGTCTCATATTCCTATAAATGAAATTTTAGATGTGCTTTATGTTAATCTTACTGGAAAAGTAGGGTTATGGATGGATGGTTATTTGAATGGCCTGGGAAGGACATTTCAATGGGTTGCATTTGCTGAGGTAGTTTGTAGGGGATTTGGAGGGGATGGGGGGGTTTTTGTGATGGAGGATTTCACCTTTTTTAGACAAATGGGAGGGGTCCTAAAGTTCACCGACATATTTGAATAATTTAAGAGCCTATTGCTACAAACTTACCCTTACCTCACTAACAAGGCCTGCTGAGACACTTGAGGATTATATTTAGCATGATATTAGGGACTAATGTGCATATTCTTAGGGATTGAATTCTGATCCTTACCTTAGTATATATCTTATTATATAAATATGTGTATTCTTGAGTCTGAAATATATGAAAAACATATAGAGTTCTCTATTTAACATCTTCAAATATGAGTTTTATCATCTCTTTATCCAGGATGTCAAATGACACCATTATTTTTAGAGTTAATACCCAAAATCGTCCTCGACTATAGTGGTTTTTCTCAATTTTGTCCTAAACGACTTTGGTGACCTAATATCGTCCCAGACTTTTATGTTTCGCTCAATTTCGTCCCATACTTTTGTGTTTTTGCTCAATTTAGTCCCTCATTTGTTATTCTATCCATTTGGTGTTAAATGAATAGACAATTAAGTAATTTTAATATTGGCATCTCTTTACTCATAAACATGTGAACTGCGAAATCCATTTTTTTTTTTTACAAATTAGTCCCAGAATTACTCCTAAAACTGCGAATATAAAATTTGATTTGCAGGTCCGGGAGTAATTCTGGGTGTAATTCGTACAAGAAAGAGGAATTTCCCACTTCACAAGTTGAAAGTAAAGAGAGATCAATATTGACATTATTGAATTGTCCCTAAATTTAACACCAATTTGACGGAATAACAAATAGAGGACTAAATTGAGCGAACACACAAAAGTCTGGGACGATATTAGGTCACCAAAGTCGTTTAGGATGAAATTGAGAAAAACCACTATAGTCGAGGATGATTTTGGGTATTAACTCATTATTTTTATATCTAAATGCATGCATGACTATTAGGGGTGTCAATTTTAATCCGCCCTGCGGATATCCACGTGAATACATCCTCGCATGGATCAGTTTTTTTTTGGGTGGTAGTGGGTGGTGGGTCTTAAAAAAATAATCCCGCGGTGGGGTCGAGTTATATTCGGATTCTATGTACAAAACTCGTTTAAAACCCCACCCGACTCACCATGTGTGTGTATATATATAAATAATTTTAAAATAAGTACTAGTACCTAGTTATTTATAAAAGTTTCTATAACTTCATGTAACTTTCTACTATTTTATATCTAAATAAACAACTAAGTTTACTTTTAAAAATTAAAATTTTAGTTATTATATTTAAATATTTCTATTATTTTATGTTTTAGTATAACTAATGAATTTTATTATTTTATTATGTATAAGTAATTTAAATATTATATTTTTTAAAAAATAATAATAAGATGATAAGTGGTGGGTACCCGTAGTGGGCATCCACACCCGGTGAGAATGGATTGTGTTTTGAAAAAGTCTACTCAATGCGAGTTGAGGATGGAGGTGGGTGGAGAAAATATAAGGTGGTTCGGGTGATGGATGTAGCTCTCCCCGACCCATTGTCATCCATTGAGTATGAAGAGCATTGAAATGTAGCTTCAAGGGAATTTGGAGTTTCTTTATTAATCATCTACAATGTATTGCAATGGAGGCATTTTGACAATTGACACACACTTTCTGGTGTTTTTGCATGCGTTTGCTTTGATGCTTATATTAATAAAATAAATAAAACAAATCGAAATTTTTTGAATTTCAGTTTGATTTCTATAATATCCGATTTGGTTAAAACTGAACCGTGATTATTCCTACTTTTAAACTGAGCTTTAGTGGGTTATTACTAAGTGTCAAAAAACTTTATGTAGTTAATTATATTATAATTTTAATTTAAGATTTAATATACTCGTACATTTGTGTGATAATTGTAATTTTTATAATCTAAAAAGTAGAAATTTATCAAGAATTAAAACAACCAAAACATTTCACATACAATAACTCATGACCCACTAAAAATAAAAAATTATAGTTTTCAAAAAAAAAAAATCGAATTCAATAATGTACGCCCTATCTAAAAGACTAAGATGACACCTCTGTGACTCTCCTTGAAGGAGGTCACATGATTCTATACTACTTGTAATAGAGTCAATGGTACTAAAAAAAAAAAAAAAAAAAACATGGAATATTAAATTTTAAAATTTTGTACAATTTTATTGAGTTAACAAACATTTATATGAATTTAAATTTCCGTATAATTTTATTTTATTATTATTATTTTTTGAAACGAAAAAAAATTTACAATCATTATCAAAAGTTTTACATTCAGTAAATAGTATTTATATGCACTAATTTTTTTTTGAAAGAAAAGGAGGGTTGAAACCCAGGTCAATATCTGACCCTTACAGTATTATTACTACCCAGAATACCAAGTTCATCTTGACGGAGGTATCTTTGCATGTTTTCCGTAGCATGATCATAAAAGCATTCATCTCTTGCATCGTCGAAAGCCAGACTGGCAATAAGATCGGCTACTCTATTTTGTTCCCTCGGAATATGCCTGAATATAACTTCCCAGTGCCAGGATTTGGCTGCTTTGCAGAGATCGACCAGATTCCTTCCTGCACCAACATAGTCTTCATCTTTATTTATCAGCTCGATTGCTTTGGCATTATCTGTCTCAAGGATGACACACCTGAATCCCAATCTCCATGCTTGGTTGATGCCGAGATAAACGCCCCATAGCTCCGCTTCTAGAGGGTCACACGCTCCAAGCTTCTTTGAGAAAGCCACCATGAACTCAGCTTTGTCATTCCTGATGACTCCTCCGCATGTAGCTGTTCTACTTCTCTTGCTACTGCCCCCATCAGTGTTGACCTTCATCCACCCTCTAGGTGGCACAGACCATGGGTTGCATCTCCTTGCTTCTACCTCATTCGAAACTCCTGGATTCGAACTCATCTCAAAGGCTTTCTCAATGTCCCTGAATTGCGTCTTTAGCCAGGCAATCTTATCTTGCAGATGTATCTCCTCACCGTTGAAAACTCGGGCGTTCTTCCATCTCCATATCCACCAGGCGGTCGTCGCAAACCTTGCGTTCTGATTCTTCCTCAAGCTTCCCCTCTTGTCCCCTGTCAAATTAGTGTCTAACCATTCATTAAAAACAAGGGAAAAGAAATTACCTCGTGTGTCGTTAATGTTAATGTTCTTCCAGACTTCTTTAGCAGCTGGGCAGCTTCTAATAACATGTTCCACATCTTCCTTCTCTTCTCCGCAAAAACTGCAGTGTTCATCATTCGTGAAACCACGTTTTTTCCTCTCCGCATTACACATTATTCTGCCATGTTTTACCAGCCAAATGAAAGTTCGAAACTTACTTGGCACCTTTAAACTCCAAACCTTTTCCCAGCCAATTCTTTCTTCCGTGTTTCTCTTTCGGTTCGCCATTTTGTAGGCAGAATTAGTAGTAAACATATTTGTTTCACTTTGTTTCCAGCCCAACATATCCCTTTTCACGTTGTCTTGCGGTAACACATAGGCTGCTAGTTGATTCCTTTTATCATGGTGAAGAACATTTCCTACACGGTTCCAATTCCACGTTCCATTTTCTTCCCAAAGATCCGCCACTTTCAAGCTTTCCTCATCCTTGTTTAAAGGGCCAATTGCCCAGCATCGGAGATTCGAATCTCCTAACCAACAGTCAGTCCAGAATAGGGTATCTTTTCCATTTATAACAATCTTTTTCGACCCCTCTTTAAGAATTTTGGCCGAAGCACAAATTCCTTTCCAAAGATTTTGAGTCATTTCTCCTCCTTTTCATTGTTGCAATGCAAGCTCCTTCCTTCATGTATTTCTTAGTAAGCACCTTAGCCCACGTCGTCTCTTGCTCCTTTAATATTCTCCAACCCATCTTTGCCAGAAGAGCCTCATTCATATGGCGCATGGATTTTATTCCTAGACCGCCCTCCTCTTTTGGTTGTGTCACAATCTCCCAGTTCACGAGGCTTGTTTTCCTTGTTTGACCATCCCCACCCCAAAGGAAGCTGCAAGTTTGTTTGTCAATTGCATCACAGACTCCCTTCGGGATGTACATCGTCTGCATGGCATATGAAGGGATAGCGTTAATAACCGATTGAATAAGAACTTGTCTACCTGCAAGGGTTAGATGTCTCGACATCCAGCCCTCCAACCGTCCTCGAACTCTTTCCAGGATGCCTTTGCAATGATCTGTTGTAATTCGTCCATGAAGAGATGGAACTCCAAGATATCTCCCGAGATCATCAGTTATCGGGATTCCAGCGATATTGGTTTGAACAATGATTGGGTCCGCAACATAATGAAGTGTGTGGAATCACCTACAATGTCTGCTCTTTGGGAGGGAGAAAATCTTGAGGTTTTTAAACCCCAAAGAGGAATAAGACAGGGAGACCCTATTTCCCCTTATCTTTTTGTTTTGTGTATTGAAAAATTGGGCCATATCATAAATGATGCGGTGGTCCAAGGCCTTTGGAAAGGAATAGAAGTGAACAAAGAAGGCCCTACTATATCGCATCTATTTTTTGCGGATGACATGGTCCTGTTTGCCGAAGCTAATGAGGACCAAATGCGAACTATCATGAATTGTCTTGACATGTTCTGCAGGGCCTCTGGTCAGAAAGTTAATAAACAGAAATCTAATGTTTTCTTTTCTAATTTATATGCAATAATTAATAAATCATACGGAGTATTAAATTTTCCTCACCAAAAAAAAAAAAAATCATATTAAAAACAACAGACATGGCTAAGGGTGTGTTTGGTTGGTGGGTTTTGCACATAGGAATGAGTATGAAAGTGATTGTTGTTGTTTGGTTGATAGGTTTTTAGAACACTACTATGGGTTTCGAATACCCCATCAATTGAAAAATCCATACCCAAATAAAATAAGGGTTTCATTCCCTTATTCATTCTCAAACACTACTATTAGTAACCATTCTCATTCCACCTTACTACCAAACATGTTAAATACTTTCACCAAAACTCATTACCATTACTAAGTATTTGATACCGATTCCGATTCCGATTCTGATTCCCATGTGCGAACCAAACACACCCTAACAGGACGTTTGGTTGGAGGGATTTTAAATTCCCTTCCCACTTAATTCCCACATAATTCCAAAGGCCATTAAATTCCGTAGTTTGGTTGGAGGGAATTGCAATTCCCTCATTTTCATGGAATTAAAATCCCATGTCCCCCCTGGGATTTTAATTCCTGGGAAAAAAAGATAGTGATGAGTTAAAATTACCCATTCCTATTTTAACCTAAAATTAATGTCTAACAACAATAATAGACATTTTTGACTTTATACTACTTATTCCCTTTCAATTCCCATGTATACCAAACATTGGAATTGAAATTTCCAGTAATTCTATTCCTGTCAATCAAACACTGGAATTTAAATTCTCACTTTATTTATAGTAATTCAACTCCCATGGAATTACAATTCTTTTCCCATATAATTCCCCCTCCAACCAAACGCCCTGTAAATATCGATGCGCACAAGAGATTTATCTATTATAAACATAATCCCACATTACGCAGCTAAGATTCAAACATTAATTATTTACTAAACCATTGAATTAAATCTAGGTAAATCGCACTCGTTCTATTTCAATTTTCAACTACTCAGTCAATCACTATTTTTAGTTAAGATAACTTTTCTTCAAAAAAGTTGAGATAATTTTTTATTAATTTACTGGCGGGCTTCGCTAAACGTCACGTGGCCCAAATAGAACCCACGGGCCACAATGATGAATGCTTTAGTGAAACATTTGAAACCATTAAATAAAGAACAATTTTCACTGACAAAAGGGGCCCAACATAAAAACTTCTGGCTCAGATTGAGACTATCTGTCCAAAGCTATGGACCACTTTGCCCTCTTCAACTCCAATCCACAGACTTTTATTTTTTTTTTTTTTTTTTTTTTTTTTTTTTGTTGTTATTGATTTTAAATTGTGCCCTCTATTCATGATTCTCTGGAGGGTTATAAGAAGTTTCCAGTAAGCAATCCAGTAGGGATAGAATTTTGATTCCCCACACAATTGTTCAATTTCCCAATCCAATCCTAAATCCCTAATTCCTTTTGTTTTTCTCATTCTATTATATTCACATTATTCAGATGCGATGAGAATTGGAATGGTAGGTGCTAGCTGATTCCAGTGCAAAACGGCAAGAAAATTCTTTCAAAAAGGTAGTTTTTTTTTTTTTTTTTTGAATATCCGAAACCCTAATTTCAATGCTTTGCTGTTTTTTTTTTTGGTCATTTGTGTCGTTGAACAAGATTGAATTTCAAAATGAAAAATGAGTGAAAATTCAGTATAACTCAGGTTTCTGTTCTCTCTGGCAATTCCGGACACAATTTCTTTACTGAACTTCAGCTGTTCCACCACATGCAGAGTAACAGTTTAGTTTCTGATTGATTGGGTTTTTTTTTTTTAACTTTATTTTAGCTGATTATGTTAAAAGCTGAGTGAGTCTGTTTAGCTTATCATTGCTCTGTTGGTATGGTATATCAATGTTATTTGGTTTTAACATAATTCTGTAAGTGATTTGCTAATGCCTAAATTCAGTTAGTTTTTTTTTTTTTGGTAATGATGTGCTCTGCTGCCAAATATCTATAAAAAGCTATATATGTTTAGCAGTGTGATAATTCTGTGTCTATAAATGGTTGCAGGCATATAATAATTTATGGTGGGTGATATATATTGTTTAGATGTATTGTTGCCCCACGTTTAACTGTGTGTTCCTAGGTCTGTTATCAATTCAAGGGTCTCGAGACAAGCAGCATTATGACTTCCTCTTCAGTTCATGAGCTTTCAGGTTTTTCCCATATCCCTTACTGTGATCTATGAAACAAATAGAAATGCAGAAAGTATGCTATTGAATATTGAAACACTGTGTTCTAAAGTTATAGTTGCCTTTTCTACCCAAGGTGTATCAATAAGAAAAAGTCACCTTTGTGTGACTTATTATCCACAATTCATTATGCTAGCACATATCCAGTGCAATTATCCCTTATTCTTATTTAACTTAAATATTTAACCTTTTAAAAATTTCAATCAATCTATGTTCTCTGCTAAGATCCTTAACATTGACTAAGATTCTACAAACAAGAAACCATTCAGGCAACTATGCTGCCATTACTCTGGTTTTGTTGGGTTGAGGTATTTTGACATTTGTAAAAAATATTGGGGTTGATCTTCTTAATGTGAATTAGACTGTTAAGTTATACTGTTGTTCCTATCTTACTTTCTTTTTTCAGGTGCAATTTATGACATGTTTCTAACTATTGTTAATTTGGTGGAATTTTAGATAATAGTGAGACTGAACAGCAACAAAAGCACTCAGAGCATGAAATTCAGTCTTCATCACCGTCAAATTTGATGCCTCATTCTGCGACTATCGCACCAGCTATGCATTATGGAATACCTCCACAAAACGGAAATGGAAATGCTATGGTATTATAAGAATCTAGTAACACAATGTTTTTAATATATCCCTGATACAACATTGTTTTAAGCTTTACACTACCCTATCCTTATTTGGTATATTCAGTTTTACTAGTATGGTTCTGCTCTTGCTTTACTGTAGTAGTGGTGCTGGGTGCAAGCAAATCTATGATGCTTGCTGATGGCCATCCTATTAAATTGCCAGATGTTGTTCCTAGTAGCTAACCTTATTAATTTGCAAATATAGGAAAATTTTGGTGGAAGCGTGGAACACAATCTTCTGCTCCCCCTTTAGAATAAATTTTTATTTGTAATGATTTAAGAACTTTTGGGCATGCTTTGTTAGTATTTTTGTGAATTGATATTAAAATTGGTTATGTTGATTTATAGATCAATCTATGGCAGAATAATGCTAAAAAATATAAATAAATGCTGTGTAAAACATAAAAACTACTTGTACATAAAATGTTTGTGACACATGAATTTTTTATTTTTTATTATTTTTTATTTTTTTTTCACTTTCAGATAACTTCTAAATTATCAAACGAAGAGATGCTTGCACACTTGATTGCTGTTTAATTGGTAATTTCCATAACCAAAGGAGTCTGATTCAGGCATACAAATTAACTATAATCTCTTTTTACCCCTTTCTTTTCAAACTTATGCCAACATTTGATTAAAATAGAGCTTCTCAAGATTCCCAAGGCATCATATTGTTTCCAGATTCCATTTGAAGGACCAACCTGACATGTTACATAGAAACTCAGATTAGCTATTGCTAAGTTCCAGCAAAAGAAGTCATTCATCCTCTCTAGAATGTTCCCTTCCTGGTAATAGATGCAATGAAAAAGCTATCAACGTCAAAATCATATTGAGAAGAGTATGATGCTAAGCAACTTTGTTATTGCATTGTAGACTGTCTGACTGTGGGTAGACACTATTTTGTGCCAAGAGAACCTTTTCATATTTATGCTGAAATATTAATTAAAGAATTGACGTTTTCAACATTTTCCAGCGCCAAGGTCTGAAAGGACCATTACCTTTTCTTCTGATATCTAATGCTGTCTGAACTCTGAATTTGATAATTTTGCATACTGGAGTCCAGATTGTGTTCTCTCCACTTTTTGCATACTAATGACCATGACCTATATATATAGTTTTGTCTCCTTTCTAAAAAAATACACAGTAAGCTAAGAACATGAATGGCACTGACATCATAAGGTATAATGTTATTTGAATCCGTTTTTCATTTTAGAAGATGTGACCTATAGTTCTTGGTGATTACTATATTATTTGCATTTAACTACAGGCAGAACTAATGACGAGTATGTGGGGATTCTTTTGTCATACATTGCAGGCACATACTGTGTATCCTTATCCAGATCCTTATTACAGAAGCATCTTTGCCCCTTATGATGCACAGCCTTATGCTGCACAGCCTTATCCATCTCAACCAATGGTACAAATTTTCTTGTTAATAACATTGTTGATTTGGTAGGTGGGGCAATTGTTTTGCATAGTTACGGAAGTTGTAATTATACAGTGAATTCTCAGGTCCATCTTCAATTGATGGGAACTCAACAAGCTGGCGTTCCTTTGCCATCAGATGCAGTTGAAGAACCTGTCTTTGTTAATGCAAAACAATATCATGGCATCTTGAGGCGCCGACAATCTCGTGCAAAAGCCGAGTCGGAAAATAAACTTCTCAAGGCTAGGAAGGTAATCTTATCTACACGTTTTTTGGGTGTTTTAATTACCTACATCAATTATACGGCCACCACCTCACTGATATTTTCATTTGCAGCCCTACTTGCATGAATCGCGACATTTGCATGCACTAAGGAGAGCTAGAGGATGTGGTGGTCGATTTACTTCAAAGAAAAACGAGAAGCAGCAGAAACAGGAGGGATCGGGCCATAAATCACCACCCAATGTCAACCTGAATTCTGAAAGTAGTGATAACGGCTCAGAATTTGCATCCTGATCCTACCCAAAGTGCAACACTGGAAGCATCCCATAATAGTGAAGAATCGAAAATAGCACTGTTCACTTTAAACACTCAAACTCCTACTCTTCTTTCAGCATGCTAGAGATGAGGCACACTCTTTTACTTTAGCCCAAGATGTAAAAAATCAGAAATAGGCTTAGGAGGGACACTTGGAAGATTGGTAGTTTGGTCAAAATGCTGCAGAGTGTTCTCTGGAAGTGATGCTTTACATTTTGAGGGAGTATCTTTTTATCTTTATTTTTCATGTGATTCTACTGATTTCTGATAGGTGCTGTGGTTTTAGTGAAGGTTTGGAACTGCTGGCTCAATATAGTGTTCCTTTAGTGTGGTCATGTTTGTAGACTGAAGTCTGCAGGGGCAGCTCAATTGGTCACATGGGTGAAGTTTGGGAACAATAGTGTAGATTGAAAGATGATAGGAGAATGGAGGAACTTTCATCCTTTTTTAAACTGGAATTGGGGAGCCACTAGTATATACATTTCTATGAGAAACTAAGCATACACTAGTCTCATTCCTTTCATTCCCCTTTTTCCTTGTAGTTTGAAGTAGTGTATGATGGAATGAGTAGGTAACCAATGAAGGTTTTATCGAATTAGTAAAGTTCAACTACAAGATTTTCCTAACATTGGATCAAATGGTTAGTCCTTACCAAAAAAACAAAACAAAAAAAAAAAAAAAAAAAAAAAAAGACAAAAGTTGTATGTTCATTTTGTCACATTGAGTATGTGTACACACATTTAATGTGACAGGCAATGGTGCGGGGTATATATCCCCGCATTCCCAACTCACTCCCCACACTCGCACGGGTAATGAGATTTTTGCCCCATATTTGTTTCCGCAGAGATTTTGTGGGTGCAGGTAATACCCCACCCGCAACTATAATTATTAATATTTCACTTAAATCTAATAAAAATTTTATACTACAATTTTAATTGTCACATGAATTTTTTTATAAGTTTGAACATAACTCTAAAATTTAATAAGAGCTAATGAAGTTAGTCCTTAATTGGAACTAAAATTGTGTTGATAGTATAAATTGTATTAAGTGTTTACTCATTATGTTATTTGTGTTGTTCTTATTCAATTTTCATAAATAAAAAAACTAAGAGTTTAATGCAATATGCATTTTTAATTATAAATAAAATATACATAAACTTATATAATAAATAAATACAAATAACAATATATATAAGTGCGGGTGTGGCATCTTGCTGAAGCTATGGCTATAAAGGAGGCTCTATCGTGGGCAATGGAATGTGGTTGGAGAGAGCTAGTGATTCTCTCGGATTGTCAATTAATGTGCGCATCCTTAATATCTTCTGCTCCGGATAACTCTTATGCAGGTTGTGTGCTCAAGGATTGTCTCAATTTTAAACGACAATTTGATTATGTGTCGTTTCGGTTTGTTCGTAGATCCGCGAATAAGTTTGCTCATGCATTGGCAAGGGAGGCTTCTTCCCAGTCTGGTCCTCGTAGTTGGTTTTCACTCTATCCTACTTGTATTCAACATTTAGCTTTTGCTAATTAATATATCTTCGTTTTTCCTTTCCAAAAAAAAAAAAAAAAAGTGCGGGTGTGAGGCGGGGATACCTCCCCCGCACCGCGCGGGTATACAAAATTTTCCCCATATCTGCACTCATTACTCAAATTATGCGGGCATTTTAAAACCCGTAGAAGTGGAGATGTCCGGAAAATTTATTGGGTGCGAGTAGAATTGTCATCCCTATGTGACATGGGTGGTATATATGGGTAAGATAATGTGCAGCACGGCAGCATTATAAAGTGCATTACGTGGAGTTATAAAGTGTATTTTTTAATACTTCAAAGTGCATCATACAAATAATAAACTACGATATTTATAAATGTAATTTAAAAGTAAATTTCAAAAATTATAAAATTGCATAATATTATTATTATTATTATTATTATTATTATTATTATTATTATTATTATTATTATTATTATTATTATTACTCAAAATATATTTACTTACAAATTCATTTTATTCTCTCTAAATCTTTTCTCCTCTCAATTTTTTTTTTTAAATCTCTTTTAAAAATGCTCTTAAAAAAATTATACTTTAGACATAAATTACAACCTAACAAATGTACAATTCTGTAATGCATGTTAAAAATAGCATGCACGTCATTATTTTAATTCAGTAAGAAAATTGATAATTGTGTTTACCCCATAATAGAGTTCGCTAACTGGCCCCAACCACCGACTCCCCACCACCCTACCCCCCAAAAAATGTACAAATCTGTAATGCATGCTAAAAATATCATGCATGCCATTTTAATTCAGTAAGCAAATTGTTAATTGTGTTTACGTACCCCATTCTAAAGTTGGCTAACCGCCCCAAGTACAATTTTGTAATGCATGTTAAAAATATCATGCACGCCATTTAATTCAATAAGCAAATTGTTAATTGTGTTTACCCCATTTTAGAGTTCGCTAACCCCTCCCCCAACCACCCATTCCCACTACACTAAGTAGTTGTTTAACGGACGCTGTATCTTTTTTAAATTTTAAACAAAAAAGTTTTGTAATTATTAACGATGTCGATTTTTTTTTAATAAATCGACGTTAAAACATTTTTTAATTATAATTTTATTTAATGTTTTAATGACGATTTTATTAAAATTGACGAGATAAGTTTAACATTATATGTTACTTAAATTACTTTTGTAGTAGTGCATTCGGGACATACATAGATTGTGGAAGAGTTAAACTCAGCATCCCATTCCATAAACAACAAGATGAACAAGTTGCATGTGTGAAGATGAGCAACTATAGAAGGATCATTTCCTCTTTAAGGCATATTGCCAAATAGGTGTCTAAAGTTTTTTATTTTATTACTTTTTTTTTTTTTAGGGAAGGGAAAATAGCACTTTTTCCCCCTATGTTATATACTTATAGCACTTTTTCCCCCTCAATTATTTATGTAAGCACATTAGCCCCTCAATTATTTTAAAAGTGGTAGTTTTCCCCCCTAATATATTAAATTGACATTTCTACCCTTAAAGTAAACATTTTATTTATTTTACTTCTCCAACAAATTATTGCGTATATGTAGCGATTACCACGGTTCGGTTCAAACTGAACCAGACACTATAGCAATCGAATTAAAAGTTTTCAGTTATGATTCAGATCTAGAACCCAATATTTGGATTTCAATTTATTAAATTTAAGAATAAAAAAAAATTGGATCATGAACCGGCGGTTCCGGATCCCGTTCGCGATTTTGAACCGTCTTTATTTTAAAATTTTATTTTTTATTTTAAAATAGTTTAAATTCAACAATAAATGTATTTTATTTTTTCAGTTCGGAACATGAACCGGCCATTCCAGTTCGCGATTTTAATAAACTCTAAATATCGCATTTTGATTATAAATTGTAATTGAAATATTTTGGTTTGGTTACTATAGTATCTGGTTTGAACTAAATTATAGTAATAATTTATTGGAGAATAAAAATAAATGAAATATTTATTTTAAGGGTAAATATGTCCATTTAACATTTCAGGGGGAAAAAGAGCCACTTAAATAATTAAGGGGGGAAAAGTGCTATAAGTATATAACATAGGGGGAAAAAGTGCCAAATAGGTGTCTAAAGTTTTTTATTTTATTACTTTTTTTTTTTAGGGAATCTAAAGTGTTAGTTAAGATGTCAACCAACATGGATAAGTTACAAATTCGAATTTGAATTTTAATTAAGGATAAGTTTTACCCTTAATGTTCAATCGACATGGAGTTATCCATTTGTCCAAAATCTGTGAAATTGTACATACTACAAGTTGTCAAATTTGGAGAAATTATTTGCTTAGAATGTCTAATTCTGGACAGATTTAGAGCGTGTTTGTAATTAAATATTTGGTAATTGAAATAGGTTTTGGTGAAAATATTTTACATGTTTAGTAGTAGAGTGGAATTGGGATGATTACCAATGATTGTTTAGTTATGTATGGCCCTATAATTGAAATAAATGTTAAAAAAAAACCAAAAAAAAAAACAAAACAAAACAAAACAAAAAACAAAAAAAAAAAAAAACAAAAAACAAAAAACAAAAACAAAACAAAAAATCAATACAATTGATCCTACTATAATAACATCCAAAGCACCAATATGAAAAAAAAAAATCAAAACAAAAATCTAAAACCACTAATCATGTGTAGTGGCCAGTGGGGAGGCGACGAAATGAGGAAGCGATGAAATGAGTAGAGATAAAGGCTCAATCAAAGAAATGATACCTTATTTAAATTAGGTAATGAATTTTGCTTTTTATTTTTTATTGGGAAAATGGCACTTTTTCCCCCTAAGTTATATATTTATAGCACTTTTTCCCCTTCAATTATTTATGTAAACACATTAACCCCCTCAATTATTTTAAAAGTGGTGGTTTTTCCCCATAATATATTAAATTGACATTTCTACCCTTAAAGTAAACATTTTATTTATTTTACTTCTCCAACAAATTATTGCGTATATGTAGCGATTACCACGGTTCGGTACGAACTGAACCAGACAATATAGCAATCGAATTAAAAATTTTCGGTTATGATTCGGATTTAGAACCCAATATTTGGATTTCAATTTATTAAATTTAAGAATAAAAAAACTTGATCATGAACCGTGAACCGGCGGTTCCGGATCCAGTTCACGATTTTGAACCGTTTTTATTTTAAAATTTTATTTTTTATTTTAAAATAGTCTAAATTCAACAATAAATGTATTTTATTTTTCAGTTCGGAACATGAACCGACAATTCTGGTTCACTATTTTAATAAACTCTAAATATCGCGTTTTGATTATAAATTGTAATTGGGATATTTTGGTTTGGTTGATATAGTATCTGTTTGGTTTGAACCAAAATATAGTAATAATTTGTTGGAGAAGAAAAATAAATGAAATATTTTTTTTTTAAATATTTTTTAAGGGTAAATATGTCCATTTAACATTTCAGGGGGAAAAAGAGCCACTTAAATAATTCAGGGGGAAAAAGTGCTATAAGTATATAACTCAGGGGGAAAAAGTGTCATTTTCCCTTTTTTATTTTAATTATAGAGGTAATCAAATCTTATCCATGTGTTTTAAAAAAATTGTCCACTAAACAATATTTATGACTTTCATTATCATTTCTTGTGTGACCCAGCCATGAACCAAATACACCTTAATGTCTAATTTTATGTCCAAATTAGACTAATCACGGATTAATTAAATATTTGATTAATCAAAGACTAATCACATGTACGTACATATGTTTATATATATACATTATTTTTAAACCAAAAAATATAAACTTTAGTATTTCTTTACTCTAATATTTCGTCAGTAAAACATTTATCAATTTATTCAGCAAAATTAACTCACTCGTAATTTCGTGAGTCCAAATTGTGATAAACTAATTACCAAGTCTTGATTAATAGATGAAAGTGAAAATATGTCTTTAACTTTGAAGAATACAAATACATTAAAAGAACATACTTAAAGTCTTGAAAAAAATTATCAGCTTCATTTACAGTAAAATCTAACCAAAACAAATTAAAATACGTGTCCACGATCTACAAGAATCTATAGTTATAACTTGGGGGTGTGGTTAAGTAAAAAGGACTTATTTAGTCTTAACCAAAGGTTAAGGGTTTGATCTTTGACTTTGGGTATGGAGAAGCCTTAAATCTCCAGGTCAGTTGTCCCCCTCAAAAGATGTGTCTACAATTCAGTCATACTTTTGATAATAAAAAAAAAAGTAATATTTTTACTTCAAAATATAAAAGTATTACATTTGTCGTATTATGTTTTCCCTTATAAGTAATAAACATGCATTTTATTCATAATTTAGTATTACATTTATATATTAAACCAACCCGACCCGATCCGACACATCTCATGAATAAGGATCCATGAAACGGTCATACATCAATTGATAATTGTGTTTACCCCATTTTTTAGCTCGCTAACCGCCCTAAGTACAATTTTGTATGTAATTAATGCATGTTAAAAATATCATGCACGCCATTTTAATTCAGTAGGCAATTTGATAATTGTGTTTACTCCATTTAATTAGCTAGGGATAGCACTCCCCGTCCCCGTCCCCAAACCCCTGACCCCGTTCCCATCCTCGACGTACGGAAAATTGAAAATTGTCCATATCTCTGCCCCGCGGGGAATTAAGCGGGGGTGGGGATTCTCCGTCCCCGATCAACTCTTAGTCAAAATTTTAATTTATTGTAAATTTTAATTTTAAAAACTAAACTTTTAATTTTAAAAAATTAACATATATATATATATATATATATATATATATATATATATATATATATATATATATATATATATATATATATATATATATGTGTGTGTGTGTGTGTGTGTGTGTGTGTGTGTGTGTGTGTGTGTGTGTGTGTGTGTGTGTTTATTTATTATTATTATTATTATTATTATTATTATTTATTATTATTATTATTATAATTAATCGGGGACGGGGTATCCCCGTCCCCGTCTCCAATCTCCGAAACCGACGTCCCCGTCTCCGATTTTCGAAATTTTTTCCCGTCCCCGTTCCTGACAAGGACGGGGCACATTGCCATCCCTAATTTTAACGTTCGCTAATCCCTCCCCCAACCACCCTCCCAAACATATATGAATTGTGGAAGAGTTAAACTCAGCCGCCCCTTAGAATGGAAGAAAACCCCAACCACACCAAATTTGTGGAGGAATTAAACTCAGCCACCCTAGGAAGAAAATTTTGATCATTTTGTATATATTAAAGTTTAAAATGATTTTAGCAGTTTAACTATATATTCAATAATTTTGTTAAATTAATATTTCAATTTAAACAAATTGTATCAGACCATGTAGGGTGTCAGTTGATTAATTGTCATATACACAAATGCATCACCATTTATTTGAGGTTAATGAATTTTTAATAATCCAAATTAATACATTAATTATTATTATTATTATTATTATATATATATATATATATATATATATATATATATATATCCTTTTTTGGATGGCGTGCGAAAGAGGTGCACATCGACTTTGTTGTTTTCCATCGAGGTACAGATCGAATTAGAGAAATTCAAATCATATTAGATAACAATATATTTTTTAACCAATCACATATGACTATGTCATTTATTATTATAATTGGAGTTACACAGAAACTACCAATCAAGCTGAACACACACTAGTATTTTCCCAATTTGCAGCTAAGCACACTAAGGCATAATAAGATAGGAAAATACTCTTCAAATCAAACTCATTTTAGGCAACAAGTTTGTTAATGACGCCCAGAACCACTTCTGCACGCAGCGGCTTCACCAGACACTCATCCAGTCCGGCAGCCAGAAACTCGTCCCTCACCGGACCTGGCCCGTGCGAAGTCGCGCCAACTATCATGCTCTTCACCCCCATTTCACGGAGCTCCTTGGTTGCCTAATTCAAACATATATAGTTTCCTTTTTAGTGTTAGGAATAATAGATGTATAAGATCTGTAAGATATATTAAATATAATATATTTAATAGTTGGATTGCACATTAATAGTTATATGCTCATGCTCAACAAGATCGAGTGAGAGGGAATTGAAAGGGAAGAAGAGTGGGCTTACATTGACGCCATCCTTGATGGGCATTTCCTTGTCCATGAGCAGGAGGTCGAAGCGGGCGCCGGAGCGGTGGAGCACCACCGCCTCCTCGCCGTTGTTGACCACCTGAACTTCCACTCCGTACTTCTTCAGCAGCGTCTTGTGGACCAGCTGCAAAATGGGGCTGTCTTCAACCACGAGCGCCGTCAGTCCCTTTCCAACATTCTTCGAATCCATGTCCATTTCCAGCAACCTAAACTAAACACATAAATTCATTCCAGAAAAAGAAGAAAACATTAATAACACCCCAATCTTGCGCAATAATCCCTGCATGCAACGCTGCAATAATAATAACAAATAAGGAAAGAGGGGGGCAACCCGCCAAATTGGTCAGGCGGTTAGTTTGGTAATCTTTAGGTTACACGTTCCACTCTCAATCGGAGCGGTCTTATTGGTCTAAACCGGTATAGACAACTTAAACTCGTTTGGTTCATTGTGTCATTTACCGGCTATGGTCACAAACAGAAATTTATCCCATTAACCTTTTTGCGGTTTGAGCCGGTGACCGGCTACGGTCAAAGGCGGGGTTTTTTCAACACAACTAAAACTGTCTATTGACATTTCTGGTTTGAGCCAGCAAACAACCTAGGTTGTTTTATTCCCTTGTGGCCGACTAAGGTTCACAAAGTAAGATTTACCCGATACACATTTTCTGATAATGACTACAAATTTTTTCCGTCATCGGAAAAAAGAGAGTAAAGAGAGAAATGGTACCACACTTGATGACAACAGGAGGAAATGAAGTGCAAGAGAGAGAGAGAATTGATGAATTGATGACTAAAACAAGAAACAGCGAGGGGTTTAAATAGGTTGGAGAAATGGACCACAGAGTGTATAACAATGCCAGTAAAAATTAGTATATAATCTACGATGAAGATATCCAGGTGTAAAAAGGGTCCAAAAAATTTAATGTCAAATCTGGTGTTTCACCGGGGTTGATAAATGAAAAGCATGCATTCAAGGCAAAACCAAATCTTATTTGATATCATACGATTCCCCAGATTTGACTATTTTTGTGTTTTGGAATGTACATTTTAATTTGCGATCTTATGACATAAATCGGTTGCAGTATTTATTGAAAGATTTCATCTATCTTTAATTCCTTTTATTATAAGAATAATATAATTTTGTTACCATGCATTTACTAATTCAATATATGCCAATATGGTAAAACCACCTCTATTGTCACTTAATAGATTTTAACATTTAGTGCCGTATCAACGTTCTTGATTTTATTAATTTCAAAAGTATAAAGAAATTAGCTGGCTAACATTCTAGAATATGGGTGTATCATAAACAAAATCATATATTACTAAAGTTTAAATTTAAAGTTAAATACTTTCTTAAAAAAGTATATTTATTATATTTTTTAATATTAAATTTAAAGATATCATTGGATTGACAATATCACGGTAAAAGATTTAACAGGCTGGCTTATGAAATAGGTTGGGAATGGAAAACATTATTGAGAATGGTGGTAATCTATCACATGCAAAACCGGTTTGGAACGTAGTCTAATGGAGATTGGACAAGTAGCTAGCTAGTATCCAAGTAGCTCACCAAAACTATATCATGGTTTCTTACATAAAAAATGTTAAAATCTCTTGCACCTCAAAGATAACTAAGGATATGTTCAACATTTTTCTAATGTTTCATTGTAAAATAAACACTAAATATAATGTTGCTAGCAAGTTCATCAGAGATATAATATAAGGTTTAACTTGATATGATTATAGAACTTCTGGTCCTACAGTAGTGCCCATAGTAAATGATATTTATTCATATAAAACATCACTAAGACATTTTTTAAGATAAGCTAATTGGTGCATAAAATTCCTTCAAAGAGACACTAGTACAAAGGTGCACATAAGCTACACTTGTACAAGTGTTTCCACTACACTTATAGCGGTGTAGTAGATGAGGGTGGCTGAAAAAGTGTAGGCTTTCCTCGACACCCTTAGATGTACGCTATAGTGGTGATATAGGAATATAGATTGCACACTGTTAACGGAAAACATGTAACATGTAGAAACACTAATATTCTAATGATGGCCAGGCACATTATCAAGTATGAAAGGTTTAGAACTTATAGAATTTGATATTTCTTCCAAATATCAATGACACTCAAAATGCTCATTACTATAATTTTGTCTAAGTACTACGACTAGTGTACTAGGTGACTAGCCTATAAGACAATAAGACTCGCACACTACTTAATATGATTTAATTTTGTCATGAGGTAGTACTACTAGAGTAAGACAATGTTAGTCAATGGGGTGACAAAGGAAAATAGTGCCTCTTAATTTACTTTATAGGCAAAACTGTATTTAAAATTGGACACAATGTACAAGAGATGTGTTCACTTTGGGCATAATTTCACACTAACCGCTATCGAGATTCGAACCTTGATTTCTTCTGTCAGATACTACCTACTGAACTAGTGAGCTAAGCCCGCAAAATATCGTATAGCGATACCTAGTTTGCATATCCTGCAAGATACAAGCTTGTACTTTAGCTAGGTCTGATCTCTTGCTACCTTTAAAGGATTAACAAGTCCGCTTCTCACGAATCACTGTTGTAGTAGCTTATTTCTGCTAAGATACAACGTTAAATTACTTCGTTATATGTAGATATATCAAATACAATTTAATATTATGCATATGTATATATGACATGCAAGACATTGAAATAACATGTCTTAAAAAGTAAAGTACTTAGCTCTCAATATAGTCGGGAGTAAATGAGGATGTGAATAAGTTATTCTCCAAGAATCCAAGATTGAGCTCATAACAGCAAGACCTAGAATATTAACCATGCATGAAAAACCCATTCGTGTACAAACTCCAATAGATCAACTAATGCAGCACTCGTTGGTGGCACCCGGCCATAAGTTTGTGAGAATAATCCGAGGATCCATTTTTTTTCTTCCCAAAAGATTGAATCCCGACCCTAAGGGTCTTACATCCCGACCCGTTCTTAGTTGGATTTGTGGACGGGGATGCTGTACGTGCACGGCCGGTGGAGGTGTCGACCACCACCGTACCATTCGTTTTCGGATCTCAAGGCCTCAGATCTCTTTGCCGTTCACCGGGATGGATGATTGGTTTAGAAGAAAATAGCCGGACTGCTGCAGGGCGTTGGCTAGGTTACTAGGCGATATGATCGAGCGCTGCCGCCGTTCGTGGAGGAAAACGCTAGCGCCGCTCGTTGAGGAATAGGAAGCCGCCGTCGCCACAACCACGATTTGAAGCGGCCGCCGCTGCTTGATGTAGAAAACGCCACAGCCGCCGCCGACGACTTCGACGATCTGAGACTTGCAGTACGTCACCATCACTCTGACTTCGTCGCCGGGCTCCAGAACCGGATCGGAGTCGCAGAAACCCCAGCCCGACCAATTCTCGCTATCCTATCGGTGTTCACCGAGAACTGATGGAGGTGAATTAAGACGGTCCTCTAGTCGAATATAAGAATAGAGAGATAGACAAGAGATACGGATCCGAGGAAAATCATGAATTATTTATTAATAGATACGGAGTATATATTAGGGGTGAGTACGGATTCCGGGATTCGTCAAATCCGTTCGCATATGTTTGTATTTGATAAAACTACCCTTGAGAACTTTCTTGGTGCTATTGTGCTGAAAATGTGTTAATATATGACTTTTTTGAGTCATCAGAGACCTTGTGGTCAAGGAGTGACTCTTTCAAGTGGGAACTCATGGATTTGAGTTTCCGTGAAGATGGTATTGACTCGTTTGGTCTCGTTGGGTTTCAGTACATGTAACAGGGTCAATAGTCCTAAAAAAATGACTTTTCCGAGTCAATTTTGGCATCATATGCTTGGATTTGACAAAAATACCCTTGCTTTTAACGCTCCTTTGACATAATTTTTAAAGGAAGGAACATTTTTTGTCAAAAATAAAAGTTAAGGTATGTGTTTTGGTCAAGTTGAAAGTCCAGGACTATTAACTATAGACTTAATTTTTTATTTTTTTTTGGATACAAAGAGAGGGACCAAGTCCGGTGAGAAACACTAAGAAGCATAATAGCATGTCCACCCCCGCGTCGAGCTCTGGCCCTGACCCTATCTTCCAAAGTAACTCCTCAACGCATGGCGGCTGACGCTCAAGAACCCGCGTCCCCATCTCGTGTGCCAAGGTAGCCAACGCAAGGTTGTCAGCTACTTTGTTACACTCTCGAACGACATGCCTGAATTCCACATCCTGAAACTTGCCAATTTCCTTGACACAAAGTTGAACGATGTTGCTTCCCCGTCCCACTCTAAGGTTCTCGTTGATGCACTTGACCATGGATAAGGAGTTGCTTTCTACGATGAGGTTCCTCGCGCTGTGTCTAGCAGCCATCCGGACCCCAACAGGATCGCCCAAGCCTCCGCATCTTCAGCCGAACACAATCCAATATTGTGCGTGAAGCCATGTAGCCATCGCCCCAGGTGGTCGCGCAACACTCCTCCGCATCCCGCCTTTTTGTTCACGCATTTGCAGCATTCATCCACGATGACTTTCCACCACCTAGGCGGCGGCTTAGTCCATGCAGTCGGTGTCACATCGGCCTTAGCTGCCACCCTCAGCATCCACTTCTTCTGGAAAGTCTCTTTGATATTGCCGTGTTGGTTCAAGATCCATGCCTCTTCTGCTCAAGGTTCAAGCGTTTCCCTTCAAATATCTTCATGTTCCGCCATCTCCAGCACCACCATAGGCCAACCTCGAACTTCTCTGGCCAGCCTTCTCCGAAACCTAGTTTGGCATCTACGACAAGATTAGCGGACAACCAGTCGTTCCAATCCAGCGCCTGAAGCATTTGCGTCACCCCTCGAGGCAGAAACAACTCCCAGAAACCAGCAACTTCCCCGCATGCTCAAAAGATATGATCCAACGTCTCTGGCGTACCTGCACAAGACAAACACCATGAGTCTGTTGTAAATCCCCGCTTGGCACGTTCACAATTAGACATTAACTTCCCTTGCTTCACCAGCCACATAAAGTGGTTTATTTTGTTTGGGACTCTAAGCTTCCTTAATTTTTGCCAGTCCTTGTCCACATCCGCTTCACCCTCCATATGTAAAGCATTGTAGGCTGATCGTTTGGAAATCCTGCCATCTAATTCCATCCCCCCAGCCCCACTCGTCTTCCACCTCCTCTTCGTCTAACAACACATGCACGTGGAGTTTGATTCTCCATTAATCACTCAACACATTCTGAAGCCGTTCCCACTTCCATCCTCTCCCTCATTCCTAGTAATCCGCCACACTTGCATACAACTCCAACAAGCTCATCGGTTTCTACATATAATCAAACAATCGCCGCCCCTGTATCCAACTATCCATCCAAAACCTTGTCTCCCTTCCACTTCGAACAATCCTCGTTAGCTCGCTCTCTAGAAGATGGTTTGCACTGCACACTCATCTCTACGTGCCCGAGGCGCGTCGCGTTATGCCTACAGCCCGCATGCCATCATCGTTTCCATATTTGCTCATTAGAACTTGCGCCCATAGGCTATCTTTTTCCGTACGCAAACGCCATCACAGCTTCGCCATGAAGGCCATATTCACCTCATGCAAACTTCGCAAGCCAAGCCCTCCCTCGGCTTTTGCCTTTGTCACCGTCTCCTAGTTTACGAGACTAATACGTCGCGAAGTCCCATCCCCTCCCCAAATAAACTGCCTGGTAATAGACTCCAACTTCTGACAGACCCCCTTCGGTATAGTTGCAGTCTGCATAGTGTATCACAAAGGCCTGGTTAAATTAGAAAAGAAACTAATCCCAAATGGAATTTGTTCTTCAAGTGGATTTAGGGATTAAGCAATTAAGTGAATCTGATGTCCGAAGTCACGTATACAAGGGAGAAATACGAAAAATTATATATTAGGCAGATGAAATGACTACTTTACCCTTTCATTTAAAGTCCATCTTACCGTAATCTAACGAAAAGACCTCAATTGGAAAGAAATTGAAAGTCAATAGACGTAAAGTGTCCAAATTAAAAGTCGGGGACTAATTTTGGAAAAGAGTTAATTACCGATTTGATCCCTCGATTATGATGATTTCACCAATCTGGTTCTCGACTTCTAAAATTCCTCAATTTAGTCCCCGACTATGCTTTTTTTTTACCCGAAATGGTCCTAACCGTTAGATGTCCGTTAACTCGGGACCGAATTGGTAATTTTGCTATATTCAAGGGACCATTTCGGTCATCACGTGAGCCATTTTATCCAAAAGTTAATTACTGAAGTGGTCCATTGACTATAGCAAAATTACCAATTTGGTCCCGAGTTAACGGACGTCTAACGGTTAGGACCATTTCGGGTAAAAAAAACATAGTCGGGGGACTAAATTGAGAAATTTTAGAAGTCGAGGACCAACTTAGTGAAATCCTCATAGTCGAGGGACCAACTCAGTAATTAACTCTTTTGAAAAATCAATATAGTCAGAGGACCATTGCTAGAATTAACTCTATATAAAGTTACTTTGTAATGGGACTTCAAGTTTTTCGACCTCGTTGAAGTATATCTTGGATCTCATGAATTCGCCTCCAAAGGTTTATACTTTTGTACACAATGAGACTGAGATTTAACATCAACCATGCTGTTAGGAGCAAGTTTTAAGTAAGACTCTTGATAAGGTTATAGGGCAACCCTACTTGCCCTACGTGACTTACAAGTGCACTTCCCGACATATAGAGGGCTTACAAGTGCACTTCCTCACCTCTAGATGGCTTACAAGTGTACTTCCACCTTTGGATGGCTTACGAGTGTACTCCCCAACCTTTAGAGAGCTTACAAGTGCACTTCCCGATCTCAAAAGGGTCTACAAGTGTACTTCCCGACATCTAGAGGGCTTACAAGTGCACTTTTCGATTTCAAAAGGGGTTACAAATACACTTCCTGACCTCATAAAGGTCTACAAGTGCACTTCATGACCTAATGTATTTCCCGACCCGAAGTGTTTGTGTACTTGCCGACCCTCCTTATCAATAGACATACTAACCTCTACGTCAATATATTGACCGACCTTTAAATATCAGTGTACTTCCTGACCATCATAGCTAGATAGGCCAACTTGGATGTCACATCACCAATCGTCACCTCAACAACTTACACTTATCATGACTGATCTGAGTGTCCAATCAAGGGATGTCACATCACTTATGTTAGTATTTACCATCGTTATGTCTTATTGCCACTTAGTATACATATAGCATTATACCTAATTTGAGGGGGGCTTTTACTTCCAACTTGTACCACGCAATTCGGAGCCTCACGAGTCACGACTTTGTGTGATTGGACCACTAGTCGGCTTCATGACCTCATTATGCCCTATTGTATTTAATTTGTATTTCACTAGTGCTAAGTAGAGTAGGTCGAACATGTATTATCTAAAAACTAATAAGTAATAAGTGTGAATGAAAGTTATACTCTTCATTTATGTCCTTAAAAAAAATACATTATGCTATAAGAGTTGTACTATACAATATTTTGGTAAATAATACCCCTACCGTTATAACTTGCGTTTTCTTTTCCAACTATTGTTGTCATGTACATGCATCCACCATACATTTTATTATCTTCTTCAATGGTAATATTATATAGACATTATATATTAAAGTACTATATAAGTTATATCCTAAAATATAGAGTTAATTACTGAAATGGTCATTTGACTATAACAAAATTACCAATTTGGTCATTGACTATTTTTTTTAACCAATTAAATCCTTCAACTTTAAAAATCTTAACCAATTTGGTCCTCTGTTTATTTGACCATTAGTCAACCGTTAACTTGGGACCAAATTGGTAATTTCGCTGTAGTCAAGGGACCATTTTGGTAATTAACTTTAGGGGTGGGCGATTCGGTTTAGTTTTCTCGAACTGAACCGTACCAAACCGAACCGAACTAATTTGGTTCGGTAATATACCGAACGTATTAGATTTTTGTATACCGAACGGTTCGATAGAAAACCGATTCAAATTGTTCGGTAAAAAATTAAACTGAACCGAATACTGTTTGATTTTTTTAAAAAATATAATAATAATAATAATAATAATAATAATAATAATAATAATAATAATAAATACAAAGTAAATCCAAGTCCCTTACTGCTTGCTCTGCCGTTCAACTCATATTCTCACGAGTATCTCTCGTAAATGTTTTATTTGATTTCTTTATGTTTTGTTATCAAAAGTTCTATATTATGGGTTATGGTATTTACATAGTCCATATCCAAAGTCTAATATATAACAAAATAGCAATCCAAAGTTCAAACGGTATTCGGTTCGGTTCGATTTTTACCGAACAAATTCAGTTCGGTTCGAGTTTTTACTGAACCGTTCGATATACAAGATTCTATTACCGTTCGGTTGTCTGGTATATTACCGAATCTAACTAGTTTGGTACGGTTCGGTTCGAGAAAACTGAACCGAATTGTCCATCCTTAAAGTCAATTACCAAAATGGTCCCTTGACTATAGCAAATTACCAATTTGGTCACAAGTTAACGGTTGACTAACGGTCAAACAAATGGAGGACCAAATTGGTTAAAATTTTTAAAGTTGAGGGACTTAATTGGTCAAAAAGAATAGTTAAGAACCAAATTGGTAATTTTGCTATAGTCAAGTGACCATTTTGACAATTAACTCTAAAATATAAATATAAAATTTATAAAAATGATGATGATGATGGTTATTATTATTATTATTATTATTATTATTATTATTATTATTATTATTATTATCATTATTGTTGTTGTTGTTGTTGTTGTTATTGTTATTGTTATTGTTATTGTTATTGTTATTGTTATTATTATTGTTATTACTATTATTATTATTATTACTATTATATAGCATTCGATTCGGTTCGGTTTTTGCCAAACCGTTCGGTTTCGATTTGATTCGATACTAAACTGTTCGGATTACAAAATTCCGAACCATTCGATTTGCTATTACTAATTCGATTCGGTTTGATTTGGTTCGGATAAACCGAACCGAAGTGCCCACTCCTACTTGTTATCTACTCATCCAATGCATAAGGCTGATGAATAATTATTTTGATGTACATTAAACTTCACAAATTTCCTCTTGGGCTCTCTTTGTTGATGGGTCATGGGCTTCTTGATGTTTTAAAGAGAAAAGGCCCATATAAATTACGGGCTAGTTCAAGTAGCCCAACAATGCCTCTGCTTTGTCTGGAAGCTCCCTTCACTTACTCTCACCCCATTACCAATTTCAGTGGCACAGCTCCACCACGCCGCCATCGCTGAGGAGCTGCGTATCTGCAGTACTATACTACAATCGCTAAACCCTAAAGCTCCTACATCTATCAGGAAGCTTGAAGTTCTTCGCTTTGTCTTCTGATCTTCTCAGCTGCAAAAGAGATGCCTCCAAAAGCTGCTAAAGGCAAAGAAGTTCCGGCTGAACGGCCCATTCTCGGCCGTTTCTCGTCTCACCTCAAAATTGGAATCGTAATTTATCTCCCTCTCTCGCTTCTCTTTCTTTCTGTATATATGTTTTAGAGCGTCTCAATTGTTTGTTGAGGAAAGTTGTTCTTCATTTTAAGTGTGCAGTTGTGGAATCTGTATTATTATTATTTTTATTTGCGTCATAATTATTGATTTTTATCTGGTTATAGTTATTTAGCGTTTTTAGCACATCATTTTGAGTTTCTTGTTTTTATTTTTGTTTATTTATTTTTTAAAAACTTGTTAATATTTCAGGTTGGATTACCAAATGTGGGAAAGTCCACACTTTTTAACACGCTTACGAAGTTGTCAATTCCCGCAGAGAACTTCCCGTTTTGCACTATTGAGCCCAATGAGGCTCGAGTGAATGTACCAGATGAGAGATTTGAATGGCTGTGCCAACTGTACAAGCCAAAGAGTGAGGTTTGTGATCTGGATTTGAAAATTTCATGCTGCAAAGCGTTTGTATCTTTTTTACCAATTTTGTGAGTGCTATGTTAGCTACTCTGCTCATTAGATGTGTGGAATCAGCTACCTTGATTGTTTTGGTTGTGTAATTTAGTATGGTCAATGAACAGGTGTCAGCTTTCCTAGAAATTCATGATATAGCTGGACTTGTTAGAGGTGCTCATGAAGGACAAGGACTGGGGAATAGTTTCTTATCTCATATCCGTGCAGTTGATGGCATTTTCCATGTCTTACGTAAGATGGTTATTCTCACGTTCATTTTCTTTATTTTGTTGCTTGTATACACCCTTGATGAAGTCAGGAAACCAATCAATTATGCTCCCTTTGATACCGGCCATATGACTTAGTATGACTTAGTATATGACATATGTAGGAGTTGAGTGTGCAAGGGCTTTGAGTATTTCCATAGCTTCTATGGTGGATCTTGTAAAATCTCTTATGATCTGATTGACTTAGTTATATTGAATTTCTAATTATCCTTTGTCCTAGTTCACTATTCAGGACGGCTAGTTCTGACCCACCCCCTTTTTTGATATTTCCATTATGTTTTATAAGAATTTATGCATCAGCAGTGGTTACTGAAGTTTTACTGAATTTCTGTGTTTTACAGGTGCCTTTGAAGATTCAGATATTATACATGTTGATGATACTGTAGATCCTGTGAGAGATTTGGAGGTTATTAGTGAGGAATTGAGGCTTAAGGTATGTCAGTATGTGTTTATTGAATACATGATAAATAAGTTGTGTCCTTCATTCCTTTCTGCAATGGAGATTTATGTACTATAAGAGTAATGTAGGCAAGGCTTTTTGAGGTTACATGCAATCATTTCATTGATTGTTCACAATAATTCGGTTTTTAAGTTTACATTGGATTTTAAACTAAGCAATGGGTGAATTCCTTGTCAAATGATAATTTGATTACACAATGGGTAGCCTTACTGTCAAAATATATTATGACATTATCCTAGTAGAAGGATACACGTGAGAGGCAAACAAGCTTATATAAGAAATGGTGTAGATATTCACATCAAGGACTATAGTGTATAAACTTTTCCTGGTTTCAAATAAATTGCAAACTTGTTTAGTTCTTGTTAGGCTCAAGTTGGAATGAAGAAAGGAAATAAGAGCGTTATTATTAATATTCTTGAGAGTGAGACCTTTGGAGACAGACATGTAAACTTGTATACAGTATACTACAGTGAAACTTGTGATCTGTCTCTCCATTTTCATAATTTGGCAAGCTTTCGTATAAATTAAATGCGAATATTCTTGTATCTCCTATTCCCCAACAGTATATTATATTATTATGAGTAAACTGCATGACACATTCATTGGGATGGTATTCTAATGTTCTGTTGCTCTGTGCTTCATTAGGATATTGAGTTCATGGAGAAGAGGATTGAGGATCTTGAAAAGAGCATGAAGAGGAGCAATGACAAACAATTGAAAATAGAACATGAACTGTGTCTGAAGGTCTGCTTTCTATTGGATTTGAATGATTCCTTTTTAATTTTTAAAATTCCCTGATATATTAGTACATCATTTATGTATCAATGTATTCTTAACTATATTTTTGCTGCAACCTGCTGCTTAGTAGTTATTAGGTGGAAAGTATATTTGCCTGAATATAGTTAGCTCCCTAAACATATGGAATGGTAAGTAACTAGTTGTTTGATTGGATATCTGATTTTCTCCCAGGATTAATTATAATATCTCAACCATTTTGCTGTAACATGTATTCCACTTTAACTTTAATACCAGTTGTTGAAATTTCTTACCTCCTATCCATGGCCTCTACTGTAACAGGAGTCAATTTATTATATATAATAATGGGTCAGTGCGAACTAAGACAATCTGGTGATGGCCTGGATGAATTCTTATTGATGTTAGTTCCTTATACAATGGATTGGTTATGTGATCGTAATTCGTAAGTGAAATATTATACAACTTATTCCATACTGATCATCTAACTTGCGTCACCCTGCTTATGGTCACTATGAATACACCAAAGAAATTTGCTTTTGACTATGTAAGAGATTGATCAGCTGGCATGTATTTCCTTTGTGTATAGTAACTAATTAGATCAACAATAGGTTTCATTTCAAGTCTCCATGTATCTCTACATTTTTAAGGTTTTTTTTTTTTTTTTTTTTTTTTTTTTTTTTTTTTTTTTTTCTGGCTTTGGATTTGTGCATTGACTTATTTTGCTCCCCATAAAAATTATAATTGCAAACATGGATACTCATGTTGAACTTGGTATATATACAAATTTCCTATATTTGCAATTTTGTTGTATTCCAATCACGATGCTGTTAATGCCTGTTTTTACAGGTCAAAACATCTCTTGATGAGGGTAAAGATGCCCGTCTGGGGGAATGGAAAGCTGCTGACATTGAGATATTGAATACTTTTCAGTTGCTTACTGCAAAACCTGTTGTTTATTTGGTAAGTATAGGCGTCTTTGTGCAAATCTTTCCTAGTCACTGCATGCACGGGTGCACATGTGAGTGGTGCTTTTCTTTTAACCAACTTTTAAAAAGGAACAAAAGGCGAAAAAGGGAATTAAATAAATTTATAGGAGGGAAGAACAACAATGTTTATTTGCTATTGAATAGCATCTCATGAGAAGGAAACTTCTAAATCTAGAAGTTGAAAGGGTAGCTCTGATAGCAAATTCAATAGGTTGTTTTTGTTCTATTTGAGAAAAGTTGGAGTACTTAATCTAATGCGTTCAGTTCGGAAATGCTATATTTCTGATTTTTGGATATCATTCCCATCTTATGTGTTTATGTCATATCAGTAATGCTACAGAGAGAATTATCTGGAGTTGCAGGCTTGTTGGTCTGTTGTTTGTTATAGGCATTGATGTATTACACCATTATTTCAAAACCATCAAAAAGCTGAATGTAAATATGTAGTGAAGAATAACGATCACTTTTGCATCTCCTCCTATTAAACCAACAAATTTGAGGGTTGGAGATACACTTCCATCAAAGAGTATGTATTTTCCCTTCCCTTAAGCTTCCCCACCGTGCCCCTTGTTTTTTTCTCTTCATGTATACTGGTACTTTATTGAATTTTAATAGACATCCTTGGGGTGATTCTGTTTCCTTCACTTTAATTTAGTAAAAGTTCTAAAGTTGGAAAATGCATCCTAATTATACATTTTCCTAAATTTGCATACCCTTGGTTTGATACCCATTTTTGACATGGCATGCCCAGATTATGCACAGAAATTGGTGGATATTGAATATGCTATTTTATCACATCCTTGTAATCCTTTTACATGCTATAAGCCTATAATTTTTGCAAATTAGACATTTTTCGCTTTCGAAGTTCAAGAGCACATGATGGCCACAAAATTCTATAATTTAGCATTGAAGGCAAATTCATCCTTTTCTCACTTAATATTTTCTCTTTAGTTTTCCTTCCCCTTTTCCATTATAACAAAGGGGATGAGAGATTATCAGTTACTGCTTGGAATTGTTTGTACTAATTTTGATGTCAACCAATATCACTCTATAATTTTTTGATGTAGGATTTTAGTGCCTTGCTTTAGTATTTTTTCTATCACACCATGTACTTATGGATCTTATTATGATCATGTACAGGTTAACATGAATGAGAAAGATTATCAACGGAAAAAGAACAAGTTCCTTCCTAAGATTCATGCTTGGTATGTTATTTCTGTATACTGGTGATTTCTAGTACCTGGCCCCTTTGTCGTGTTGATTAAACAAAAAGGATGGAGAAAACTTTGTTGTATGAGTTTCCAGAAAACCTATTGTACTCGCAATTTTATCTATACCTATCAAAGGTTTAAAATGCACAATCTGTCTTTTACTACAAAAGCATGGTGATTATTCTTCAGAATAGATTTATATTTTTGAAATTGTCTACATTTTACCACATTGACAGCAATTTTGTAAAAATAAGAAAAGAAGGGAACTATTCTTCCCATTAAAACATCTTTTTGTGTGTTCTACAATCCATCAAAATGGGTTTCCACATTGAAAATTATGTAGATTGATGAATTACTACGATTCTTTTTAAGACAGCTAGGATCTAAATATCTGACTGAAAAAAAAAACTTATGCATATGGGAAGTAGGGTGTCCTCTACTGAAGGAAAGGAGATCACTGTGCACTTCAACAACTACAGAATATAATTTAATCATGAGAGATATCTAAATGCTTCCGTATCAGTATAATTCATATTCTATCTAATTATCTATTTTCTCTTATGGTTGTGGCACCTTTGTTTTGTGAATTTATTTGATTGCTTTGTTTTGTGAATCATGGCACTGGATGTTTTGAAGAGGAAAATAAAAACTCTTAGAGAACACTTATGTATGCTTTTTTCTAGACAAAATACTGAAATATGTTTATACTTTATACTAAACACGAAGGCCAAATTTTTATTTTATTTTGTCTTATGGAGTTTTTTGCTTTTGTCAAGCATAACATTTAAACAACACATGCCTTTCTCAACCTTTTAGGGTGCAAGAGCATGGTGGCGAACTCATTATTCCTTTCAGTGCTGCTTTGGAAAGGAGTCTTGCTGATATGCCACCTGATGAAGCTGCAAAGTATTGTGAGGAGAACAAGGTTCAAAGGTTAGTGCAAAGACAGTATTGCTGTCTCATTTTAATGTTTAATGGAAGTATTGCATGTCCTTACTTGAAAAGGGATATTAAAGTCCTCTAAAATAAATGCTATGAAGTGTACAAAGGTTAGTACAAAGACAGTATTGCTGTCTCATTTTAGTGCTTAATGGAGGTATTGCATGTCCTACTTGAAAAGGGATATTAAAGTCCTCTACAATAGATGCTATGAAGTGTACAAAGACAGTATTGCTGTCTCATTTTAGTGCTTAATGGAACTATGGAAGTATTGCATGTCCTTACTTGAAAAGGGATATTAAAGTCTTCTAAAATAGATGCAATGAAGTGTAGGATTTAAGAGGAAATTATTGTTATTTACTGATTTTGCGATTTTGGTCACATGTTATGGATGTTATTTGGTGAACTGTATTGGCTGCCATATGAATAATGAAACCTCTATCCTGGGTGGGAGTAAGTCACTGGAGTGTAGCATTTCTTTATTCCATACGTACTTAAACTACTTTGACTAGTAAATTACTTATCATTCCCCTTGTTTCAATTTTCAAGTTAAGCTGAAAGATGTATGGAACTGCAGATTCCTTTTCATTCCAATTTCAATCTGTAATGCACATTCTTTTCAATTTTGTTTGCCTAATGTCTGCATTTTTTTTTTTCCGAGTACTACTGACTCTACAATGTAGTATCTGTCCATATATACTTTCTCAACCAATTGAAGCTCAAAGAGTCAATGCCCCTACTGGGGTTCGAACCTGTGACCTCCCATTTGGGAGAGCCACATAGGTGTCATTGAGCTACAAGCTACATGGCGCATAGTTTTTCTTTATTTAATGGCAAAGAGCCAAACTATCTTAAATATACATGGAACATGTTTTACTTATTGGAAATTCATTATGTTTCAGTGCCCTTCCAAAAATCATAAAGACTGGATTTTCTGCAATTAATCTCATATATTTCTTCACAGCTGGGCCAGATGAGGTATTTGAAGTTTTTTTTTTTTTTTAATTAAAATTTTTCTGAATTTATAACCACTAGTGTGGTAGATTTGTCTAATAATCAATTGGTTTTTACAGGTTAAATGCTGGCAAATTCGCCGCCAGACAAAGGCTCCTCAAGCTGCAGGAGCAATTCATACTGATTTTGAGAGAGGATTCATTTGTGCTGAGGTATTTAGATGCATTTGATTGACTGGATTAGGATGAAAGCTTTATTTACAAAAATATATATATTTGTCCTTTTCCTCCTGAAGTAAGCTTCAAGAGTATTACCATTAGTATTTTGTTTCAATATCAGAGAATGAGTAGTCATCTATTGGACTGTTTTGCATCAGTACTTGTTTTGCCAGGCTATGAGGTTCTTCATAAAGGTTTTTCTTTAATGCTTCAATTTGGAGCTTCTTGAATAACAAGGGTTTTCCTCTTGGCTCTTGTTTGGACTAATAAGTCTTTATATGTTCATATTGTTTGGCAAAACTTCCACTCTTCTGAGCTGGTGAGCTCCAAGATAAGCTCCGCAACAAACACACAGATGTATTTCCATCGTGAAAGTTGCATTGGCTGCTACTTTTGTCAAACAAAAGGACCACATAGTTTCTCACAATTCTTTGATCTTGTTATGTAATTTTAGACTTTAGTGATCAATTGCCTTTTTGAAAATCCTTGTGGTTGGAAGCAATGGATCAATTTGTGGTTCTACGTTGTTTGAATTAGATTAACAAATTGAGCATTTACTAGTCTCTATGTTGTCTTTATAGCAACCAATTCTTATATAATATGTTTTAGTCACTGCTAGAAAATTGTTAAACAATATTTCTTGTTTTTTTTTTTTTCAGGTCATGAAATTTGAAGATCTAAAGGAACTTGGTAGTGAGCCTGCTGTTAAGGTATTCCCTTATTTTGTGCATGTCCTATATCTTAAAAGTACAGTTCACTTTTTCATATTCAGTTTGGACACTAGAAGCAACTCATCTATTCTATTTGAAATTTAAAGTTTGTACGTTTATAAACCGGAGAAAATTTCATTTTTCTGGAGAAAGGAAAATCAAGAATTCAGGTGATGTGCATGCAGGAAAAACCCAATTTCTTAATAATCTCAAACAATAATATGTTCTGAAGAATTTTGTGGAGGAGAATTTATAAATATTTGGGATTTAGACAAGCAATTTTGTTTTCAAGAAGAACCAAGATTTATGATTTTCTATTGCCATCATCTCTTCATTGATGCTTAAGAATATACTATTTCCATCTCCGCGTGTTTTCACAAATATTAGTAAAAATAACAACACCGCTCTCTTTTAGGCTGGTGGAAAGTATAGGCAGGAGGGAAAGACATATGTGGTCCAAGATGGAGATGTAATATTCTTCAAGTTCAATGTTTCCGGGGGAGGGAAGAAGTAAGTTCTATCTGCACTCGTTTACTTATAAGACAGTACTATTTTGTTCGTTGAGTGAAGAAGTGATATTTGTATCTTCAACAAGCCTTGAGGCAGCAGATTCAATGATTTAATACTTTTTGTTCAGTATTAGCAGTGGAAGCCTTTAGATATGTTCCCTACTTTCACACTTCCTCTACTGTTATGGGGATTTTTGGGTCTCCTTTGATTGTTATACTAACTTGATAGTGAGATTTTCGCTATGATCTGAACTATGTTGTATTGTTGGTGTTGCGTCGATTTAAAAAAAAAAAAAAAAAAAGCAAAAATTCTAAAATTTTGGGCGGCATTTTCCTTAAAATGAAAGGAGCTTAGTTTGTACGAGAATTGAAAAGGGGGTGTTTGGTTTGCTGCTTTTGAGTTTGGGAATTGGATTATCCACACTACTTTTACTATCTTCTAGTCTTTGAAATTGGCTAATGGCAACAATGAATAATTAGGGATAGTAATATTTTATTAAATGAGATTTGATAGTTTTTAATGGATCGGATAACATAAAATCAGGCTGGAGCATTAGTAAGGTGAGGGGAAAAAAAAGTTAAATATGGTTAATATGAATTGGATGGCAAATTACTGGTCCACATTGTCCTCTGTGGATTAATTTATTAGAAGTATATTATTCATGTAGTGAATGTACATTATACAAAATAATGTATTTTCAGTATTTAAATAATATGCTTTCTTTAAATATAATGTAAAATTTTAATTTTAATATATTAAAAATACATTATTTGTGTATTAAATATACATTATTTGATAATATGATTTACATAGTTGTGTGAATTATAGTCTGCACAATAATGCACAATAATGATTGTAATTGGATAGACCCATACAATATTTACATTTGGGTTACAATGAAAATAAATAATAAAGTTAAGGTTTAATAGGGGTCTAAGTCCAAGAATAATATAGTTAAGACTTGACAACAGGTCTAGGCCTAAAAGATATATATGTACAACGTAAGGTTTTGGCTCTATAGGTGACCGGAGATGTGCTCTATTTAAAAACAATGATGTTCGAAGGATGGCAAGACACCTTTTTATAGCATATGTTACCTTGAATTTCATGCTAAACATGTGGTCCTCATTGCCCAAATCCTCTCATCTACCCACTAGTCACCTCGCAAATGCACCATGATTCTACTCGCGAATATTCAAGCCTAATACCCCCGTAACTGCCTCATTGTCTCTATCCAAGAAACGGTCCTTGTTGTGTCGAGACTTGCACGACTACGGCTAGCTTGGGTGCCCCATAGATCGATCGTGCCATAGCGCGCCACACCACCCCCCCCCCCCCCTCCCCACTCCCCTCCCCCGCCGATCATTATCTCCCTAGCCCACAACCTCACTTCCCTAGGCCTTCCATGCCTTCAGGCAAATTATGTTGTGCATCCGTATGCACCATGCATGGTATGGTGCATACGGATGCAAAAACGACGTCGTTTTAATAAAACGCGCGTCTCCCCTTTAAAAAACAAAATTCAGGTTCGATTCCCAACAACAATATATGAACTAAAATTCCATAATCGATGAACTATAATTTCATAATCGATGAACTATAATTCCATAATCTAATCTATGAACTAAAAATTTCAGAATGAATGAACTAAAATTCCATAATCTATAAACTAAAATTTCAGAATCGATGAACTACAATTCCATAATCGATGAACTATAATTCCATAATCAATGAACTATAATTCCATAATCTATGAACTAAAATTCCAGAATGAATGAACAATATAATGTTGTTGCTGGGAATCAAACCTGAATTTTTTTTAAAGGAGAGACGCACATTTTTTAATAAAACGACGTCGTTTTGGCATTCGTATGCACCATGCATGGTGCATACGGATGCACAACATAACTATTGATGCCTTCATACCTTCTCCAAATCAAACAATTATTCTATTACCTTATATATACAGGCTCAATCTCATCCCATTGGGTTACTCACCTGAGACCGATTGAGCAACTATGGCCCACTAGGTCTAAGAGGGAAATTATATCATGGACTAGGATCTACCTTGCATTGTGGACCATGGTCCAAAAATAATCTTCAGATTATGTACCTGCATTTGATGTATTCTGTACGAGTATACATGTAGCTAATTGTTTCTATACATATAAACAAATTGAAGCACTATGAACCCTAGTTCATGGTATAACAATTGACCATAAGACCCATCACAATCTATTTTGATTATTAAGTAAATATATTTATCTTAATAATTGGAGTTTATTATTTGCAATGAAGGACTTGGTCAATATTTGAATTTTCCTTTAACAACATGATTGATTGTGATTCACCGTTCATACTCCTTTAGTATTCTTTAGGTCGTTATATTAAATAATTTTTAGGTGGAAAAGACTTATGCCAACACAAAAGCTATGTAAATAAACCAAAATAAATAAATAAATTGAATTATAATAAATGCAATTAAACTAATATAATATTTCCATCATCATTTGTTTGATAAAATATCTTTTCTTTACCTTCCACTTATGTCTTTTTATATGAGTTGAAAGTTTACATAGCTTTTGTGTTGGCTGTGTTCCTCAACCCATCCACTCATTTCCATATTTTTCTTTAACAAAGTAATGTTTGGGAACACTAAGGTTGTTGGTGATTGGGAGCTGTCTTCATGAATAATCTATGAGAACATAATCTCCTCATACCCTAAAAAGACACAAAGAAAATATAGAGTATATGGGAAAGAAAAGAAAAGCAAAAGATGCTTTTAAAAGACAAGTTATTAAGTCAAAGCACGCCATAACTACCAAAAGTGAGAAGCAATACTTGGAAGGTGGCATTTTAATAGTCTGGAGTAGCTCTTGAATGATGAGGATGAATATAATGATTAGGAGCTTTACCTCAAACATATATTGATTGCTGCAACTGTTTTGGTCTGGGGCTTTGCCAAAACATGTTGTAAGTAGTGTTGTTGGGTCAGGAAATGAAAGTCAATTTTACGAGTTTTAAAATGATAGTCATTAAGTATTGTGATATGAATGAGTAGAGAAAATGTCGTTTTAAGGATATACAGCGAGAATCTAAATGGGAATGAGAGATGCATTAGTAAAGGCATCCTCAATAATGAGGATTTTGAGGTGCCAACTAGGAAATAGATGAGGGAAAGAGAAGAAGACAAAAAAATTAAAAAGGACAAATCTGAGGCAACTAAAAAAAAAAAAAAGAGCTCTGACCAACGGGCGCGATTAGTGGAGCACACGCATGCACAATCGCTTTTCCCGTCCATTTTCTCTCTCTTGCAGGTCCCACAAAAAATCACCATTTGCAAGAAGACCTCAAAAATTCCCTCACATCCACACAAGTCTTGTTTGTCTAAAAAATTGTGAAAAACCCACTAATGTGGTTAGCCTAATTATTAATATATAAGTAGTGAAATGCATAGACATATGGGTTACAAATTTTGATAGTAACACTTTGATCACTTGCAGGCCTTCACATATTGTACTCTTCACAAAATTAAATGACATTGCTCATGACTGCTGTATTGGAATGATGTGATGAGGATTTTTGTAATTAAAATTTTGTAGCTAATTAAAAGGATCGGAGCAGGTAGAGGGAATGAAGAGTAGAAGATAAAACTGTCCTTCAAATTGCGTGCTTAATCAGACACCTTTACAAATTAGCATCAATGGCATTGAGACAAGAAAATTAAAGTGGTTGCCAATTGTCAATGACAAAGACATAAAACCTACTTAACATCCCAATTCCCTCATCCGCATGCACCCTACGTACATACACTTTACACAATGCAAAGACATAAATTCTATGGTCGGATGTGGGTCTTAATTAACGCTGAACAAACTCGATTTACTTAAAAATGGATTCACAAAATTTTATCATTGATATGGTTAATTACCCGAAGTACGTAAGGTATATCGCACGGAGTATACAGTATCGGAGCTCGGGGTCCACTAACAGTGGGTCAGGAAGCTCCGGTTCAAGAAAGTAGCCCAAAAAAGTCCCTCTCAACAGCAATAAATGGGCTATTTATAGAGAAAGGAGGGGACACATCACGGCTCTCCAGCATGGACGGCACGTAGCGAGCATGCATCGGCTACCACCTAGGTTGTGGAGCGTTACGACATGCGGCGCTACCTCTCTATAGTCACAGGGCGAGGGTTAGAGGACACGCAAGTCGGGGTCGAACTCGCGAGGTCGGACTGTGTAAAGGTCGACCAGCTAATCCCAGGGGCCGGATCCCCGGCCTAGTATGATGAAAATGGCGTAATTGTTTGAAAACTAGAAGCCGTAAGGTGAGAAGAGAAGGAAGGGAAAATGTTATTTTTCATTACTGCTAATGGCAGAATAAATACAAGAAGAAATATTTAAGGTAAGCTACATAAAAGGTAAACCACAGGCTATATACAAGGAAAACAGAATATTAACAGCTGATTTGATCTCCAAATATGATACGTGATATTTTCTTCCATATTCATCACGCCTCCCTCAAGTTGGAGTGTGGAGGTCCGCAACACCCAACTTGCCTAGAAGAAAATGAAATCTATCATTTCCTAGCGCTTTAGTGAATAGATCAGCGAGCTGGACCTTTGTGTGTATTTTTTTCGGAGCAATCTCATTAGACCGAAATCTTTCGCGAACAAAATAACAGTCCATCTCAACATGTTTAGTCCTTTCATGATAAACTGGGTTGGCTGCAATATGCAAAGCTGCTTGATTGCCACAATACAATGGTGTGGCATGCACTTGACAAGCACCAAGTTCAGACAGTAGCCAACGCAACCACAATAACTCACTCACAGTGACAGCCATTGCTCTATACTCTGCCTCCACCGATGACCGGGAAACCACAGATTGTTTCTTTGTTCGCCAAGAGACCGGGGAACCACCGAGAGAGATATAATATCCTGTGGATGAGCGACGTGTGGTGAGGCACCCTCCCCAATCAGCATCACAGTAAGAAGTGAGTGTTAAACTCCCAGCTCTAGGGAGTAACAGACCTTGTCCTGGTGCCCTTTTCAAGTAACGCAATACACGAGTTGCAGCATCCATGTGCTCTTGCCGTGGCAATGCAACAAATTGGCTAAGAATATTAACGGCATAGGTGATATCTGGCCGTGTAACAGTAAGGTACAAGAGGCGTCCTATCAATCGCCGATATTGAGCAGCGTCAACTAGAGAGCCTGCACTATCTGCCCGAAGCTGGTGGTTTTGTTCAATGGGAGATCCGCTAGTACGGCAGCCCTGCATACCACTCTCACTAAGAATATCCAAGGCATATTTTCGTTGGCTCAAAAATAAACCTTGAGCAGTCCGTGAAACTTCTATACCAAGAAAATATTTTAGAGGGCCCAAGTCCTTGATCCCAAATCCAACATCTAAGTAGGATTTGATTTCTTGTATCTTTGCATAATCATCACCTGCCAAAATGACGTCGTCAACATATATTAAAACAACAAGAAATTTTGCACCATGATTATATAAAAACAAGGAATGATCTGCTCTGGACTGTTGAAATCCCACGTTAATAAGTGCCTTTGTAAACTTTTGATGCCAATTGCGTGAGGCTTGTCGCAATCCGTACAATGATTTTTTTAATTTGCAGACCTTTGTCTCATCATGCCGCCCAAATCCTTCAGGGATGCGCATGTAAACCTCCTCATGCAGGTCACCATGGAGAAATGCATTATTTACGTCAAGTTGGTGAATCTCCCAGCCCTTTTTTACTGCAACTGCAAGCAGACAACGGACAGTAACAAGCTTGGCCACTGGTGCAAAGGTTTCGTGATAATCAATGCCCTCTATTTGCGTGAAACCTTTGGCAACGAGGCGCGCTTTGTATCGTTCCACTTCCCCGTTTGGTTTATACTTCACCTTATAAACCCATTTGGAGGCAATCGCTCTTTTATTACGTGGAAGCACAACTATGTCCCATGTTCCATTTGCTTCAAGAGCCGCAATTTCCTTTTGCATCGCATCACGCCATTGTTTATGTTTGACTGCTTGCTTGAATGTTCTTGGCTCATCATGGTTAGCGATGGCCGTTAAAAAAACTTTGTGAGAACAAGAGAAATTATCATAAGAGACATAATGAGACATGGGATGTACCGTTGAGGATGCCGAAGGAGGGGTAGATGGCGTTACTGCTAAAGAGGGTGGCAATGTCGTCTCATAATTCTCCAAATATTTTGGTACATGTCTATTACGTAGACTTCTACGCTGCTGCACGTCATTAACAAGCTCTGGTGGTTCATGATTCTCAACAACATCTACATCTGTCAACTCAGTTATCTCTGTCGGTATAGTACAACTTTGTTCTGCTTCAGGCTGGCTATATTCTATACTGTTTGTATTTGTTGTTTCTTGGGTTTGTACCATCCTTAGGATATCATCACACTCATCATTTATGGGCAGTGAACATGGTCGTTCAATCTTTGGCTCCAAGTCTTGAACACTGTTCCTGAAGGGAAATTTATTTTCAAAAAATGTTAAGTCTCTGGTGGTGTAAAAGTTTCCATCTTCAGGATCATACACTCGATATCCCTTTTGTCCACTTGGGTACCCAACAAATATGCATGGCTTCCCTCTTTCATCGAACTTGTCTCCCCTTTTGTTGTATACATAAGTCAAGCACCCAAATACCCGCAAGTGACTGTAGTCTGGCTTTTTTTTCATCAAAATCTCATAAGGTGTTTTTTCCTTGATGGCCTTAGAAGGTAGTCTGTTAATGATATGTACAGCAGTTAAAATGCATTCCCCTCAAAATTCAATCGACAAATTTGCTTGAAATCGCAACGCTCGTGCCATTTCTAGGATATGCCTATGCTTTCTCTCAACTACCCCATTCTGTTGTGGGGTGTCTACACATGATCTCTGCAAAATAATGCCATGTTGTTTATAGTACTCGAGCATGTAATTTGATTTAAACTCCATGCCATTATCAGCCCGAATTTGCTTAACTCTTTTTCCAAATTGGGTATGAATCATGTTGCAAAATGCAACAAGGTGGTGGCTAACTTCAGACTTATGCTTCATCAGATATACCCATACACCCCTACTAAAATCATCCACAATAGTAAGGAAATAGTGAGCACCAGAAAAAGAAGGTGTTTTGTAACCACCCCAAATGTCACAATGTATAAGATCAAAACATGATTTAGTTTTAATACTACTAACAGGAAAAGGCAATCGAGTTTGTTTATCACGCATGCATGAATCACAGAAAAAACCATTCTCAGAAGAAGCCACAAATTCTGATTGTATTTTCTGAATTTTTGTAGCAGAAGCATGACCAAGTCTCTTATGCCAGATATACGGATCGTCCTTTCTCTTAACTGACATTGCCACACCCTCTTGAGATGTTGGTTCTAGGTAGTAAAGACCATCGCGCATCCTACCCACTCCAATCAGTTTCCTCGAGGGTAAGTCCTGCATTATACAGAAATCCGAGAAAAAAGTCAGTGTACAATTGCAATCCTTTGTCAGCCTACCAACAGAGGCTAAATTGCATTTAAAATCTGGTATGCTCAAGACATGATTTATTTGCACCCCATTGGGAAGTTTAGTACTTCCTATGCTTTTAACTGCCACCTTGTCTCCATTTGGTATGGTGACAGGAAAATCACCATGTTCAACATCCACTTTATTCAATAGATCCCCATCACAGACTATGTGGTCTGTAGCTCCAGAGTCTATCACCCACCAATTCCGATTATCTATCTTACCCGCCATGTTGACAGTCGGGTTGGATGACGCCCCTCCATGCTTGAATTTGTCTTCGTCAGTGTTTAGGAATTGAAAAAGCTTTGCCAGCTGAGCTTGTGTAAGATTTCGCAAGGGATTGACATCTGTATCAACGTGGGCTGCCTTTGGTGTTGATTTGTGCTCTGTATATTGCCCTCCTCTCTTGTCACGAGGGCTCTTCCGCCAGTGTGCAGGGTATCCGATGATCTCAAAGCATTGGTCCTCTGTATGTCCTATCTTTTGGCAATGCCCACAGATAGGTTTGTCCCTTCTTCGTCCTTTTCCATCTTTTTCACTAGAACCTCTTTGTGCCTGAAATGCCGCAGCTTCAACTATTGGTTTATGAGTGGATGAGATTTTTCTTTGTTGCTCATCTTCAGATGTCATATGATATGCCCGACCAAGGCTGGGTGTTGGCTTTGAACTGAGGATTTGTGATTTCACAGCAGCAAATTCATCATCTAATCCCATGAGGAAATCGTATAGTTGTTCCTTCTCTTTCATATCAACCAATTGCTTTGATATATTGCATGTGCATCCCCTACAGATACACTTAGGTAGTGGTGAGATGGCCATCATCTCATCCCAAAGCCCCTTAAGTTTTGTGTAATATGTTGAAACTGGAGCCTTTTCTTGTCGCAGGAGTACAACTGCTCGCCTTATCTCAAAGGCTCTCGGTGCACTTCCCTTTCCAAATCTTTCTTCCAAATCAACCCAAATATCCCTGGCAGTATTAGCGTATCTCACGCTATTCCTCATGTCCCTTTCCATAGCATTCTTTAGCCAACCTTTCACCATAGCATTACAACGCATCCATTGTTGTAAATATGATGAATCGGGTGTCGGCATAGGTATGGATCCATCAACGAATCCCATCTTGTTTTTAGCGAACAACGCATCACGCATATCGTTTACCCACTCCCCGTAGTTGCCATCACGGAGGAGTTCAGTGACATGGATGTGTCCAGGAGCATCTGAAGCGTGTAAAAAATAAGGCAACATCACATCTATGCAGCCAGGCAAAACTTCTGATGCATTTGATGTTGCCTTACCAAGTTGGACCTTTTCTGATTCTTCGCCACCTCCATCTGATGTCTTTGGCGTAACCTCTTTCGCCTTGTCGTCACCTAGCCCTGATGCCATGATGAAAATGGCGTAATTGTTTGAAAACTAGAAGCCGTAAGGTGAGAAGAGAAGGAAGGGAAAAGGTTATTTTTCATTACTGCTAATGGCAGAATAAATACAAGAAGAAATATTTAAGGTAAGCTACATAAAAGGTAAACCACAGGCTATATACAAGGAAAACAGAATATTAACAGCTGATTTGATCTCCAAATATGATACGTGATATTTTCTTCCATATTCATCATAGTAAGCCCGGGAGAGTCGATTGGGAAGTTGTCCAGGTGGTCGGGTCGGCCAATTTTGGGACCAATTGGCGATGGATCCCGACCGTATGGCGACCTTTACGGGAGGGGGAGGGGGGTATATCCCTATCAATTATGATTAGTTTGACAAAATTGAGATACCTAGTGTGTGTGTGTGTTTGTGTGTGTGTGTATATATATATATATATATATATATATATATATATATATATATATATATAGTTATTGTCAACTTAACATTCATACATCAACTTATTCATCAAGTTTAACTACATGCAAACTATGTCATTGATATTTGATAACCAAACTATATTTTGATTTGTTTAAAATCAAGTTACTATCTAATCACATGTAAATTAAAGTAACTCTCTTAATATTTAATACGGAGTATTTTATTTACAAAACTCAAACTTAAAATCTTTTTGAAAAAGCAAAAATTTTACTACATGATCATGCTACATAGACTAACATTTTTCACCATATGACGTAACAATATATAATTAGTATTTGATTAATAAATAAATTCATTTTTAAAATTGAACGAGATCAGTTAGTTCATGGTAATCAATAAATAAAAATATTTATTGTTACATTTGATAGTGAAGAAAATTTTGGTCACTATAATACTATATTTTAGTACATTACTTTGTTTTTTTTTTGAAACAAACTTTTATTTTATTCTTAACTCTTTAATACCTCGGTAAACAATATACACTAATAGTAGTATAGTTTTTTTTTTTTTTTTTTTTCTCGATAACAATTGGCTGTAGAAGATTTCATGATTATTTTTATGAGTTAATACCATCTAAGGTCCTCCAAATATAGTGGTTTCGTCACGTTTAGTCTTAAATTTTCAAATTAACTATCTGTGGTCATTCAACTTTCAAAATTAACCATTCATGGTCCAAGTTAACCTCTCATGATCTTTCAACTTTCAAAATTTAACCAATCATAGTCCTTTCAATAGGACCACGGGTGGTTAAATTTTGAAAATTGAAGGACCATGTGTGGTTAACTTGGACCGCGAAGGGTTAAATTTGAAAATTGAAGAACCATAAATGATCAATTTGAAAGTTTAGGACTAAATATGACAAAACTATTATACTCGAAAGATTTCATGTGGCATTAACTCTTATTCTTATCGTTATGATTAATCATTATAATGGAAATACATATTATGAATTGCATTTTTCTTTAAAAAGTTAAAGCCAGTACTACATATATATACATAATTTTGAATCCCAACTTAATGAACCATGTCATAGATAAAGGTGCACAATTGTCACAATGGGTCCCATTTTACCCCATGCCCCTACAACACGTGTGTACAGCTTTTCATTGCCCTCTCTCAATTCTCAAGTCTCCACTATGAGTCCCACATTTTCAATTCTTTTCATACCACCTTCACCTACTTAACCAACACTAGAAAGTTCCCTTTAATATTGGCCAATTTTTCTTGTTGGGTTAGACCACGAAATGTTCTGAGTAGACCATAGTTGTATGAAGAATCTTTGAACTCGTACTATATTTAGATTAATCCACGTTCGTACCGGGTCACCCCAACTAAGGAGCAAAGTACTGTCATATTAATTTTTTCATACGAGAAGAGGTTCGAACAGAATGTATGACTACTCACGCCAACCAAACTGGTTATTTAATTAAAAATTTTAAATTTAATTTTTAGATGTAAATATTTGAAATTCCAAATTTAGCCCTTCCATTAAATATTTGGAAAACAACAATTGCCAAGGTCAAAGGGAAAGTGCGGCTAGTATAGTTTAACTCTTTTAATTTGTATGTAGTTTGTGACTTATTACACATGAGTGTGATTTATTTTGTGTATATAGAAAGTAGTATTGAGTTTTCTTAATAATAAAAAAGTCCTCAAAATATTGGTATAATGAATGAAAATTTTGATGTAAACTTGTTCTTAATAACAAGTTGGAGGTTTGATTCTTGTCACGAATATCGAATTTGTGTATAAAAACAAATAATTTAATATTAAATTAACTTAATTTATTTGTTATTTATAGACCAATAGTAAATTTACTGGTCCAAGATATAGTATAGAGAAAGACATAAACCTAAATTATAATTTTTTTTTTTGAAGAAAAAGGAAAGTGCGGGGCCCAAAGCTCATTGAACAAAGTGAAAGCTATTCCCCATGCTTCTTCGCATACTGCTACACTGCTATCACTAGCGTCACTTCCCAAAAATCATTTTTTTCAAAATAATAATAATGATTATTATAATAATGCTTCGTAATAATTATTAAAATAAAGAAAAACAGATTAATAAAACATGGAATTTCCTGTCCGCACTAAACAAAGATTCCTTTGCTTTTTGGCGGGTAAAATACTCTTAATTTCCCTCATTTCCCGCTAATACTGTATTCTAATGTCGTCTTTTTGCTGCAGATTTTTTTGTTAATTTTTAATGAAGAATTAAAATACTACTATAATAATTATTAAAAGCACTGAACAACAAATTATTATTTCATATAATATAATTTATGCTCAGCATAAGGGACACGAAATACGCTTTATACAAAAGATGATAATATCTATACTATATATAAAAACAAAATTCTGAAATTTTAACTTCCCGCTCAATTCCTAAAAAATCTCTCTTCCTAATAAAATATATTAATTTTTACTTTCCCCGTACAATAATCCTGCGTTAAAATCCTATTCTAATATTATAAAATAGTGTAATACAATCTATACAATATATAAAAACAAAATCCTGGAATTTTAACTTCCCGCTCAATTCCTAAAAAATCTCCCCTCCTAATAAAATATATTGATTTCTACTTTCCCATTCGTACAATAATTCTGCGTTAAAATTCTATTCTAATATTATAAAATAGTGTAATACAATCTATACCATATATAAAAACAAAATCCTGGAATTTTAACTTCCCGCTCAATTCCTAAAAAATCTCTCTTCCTAATAAAATATATTAATTTTTACTTTCTCATTCATACAATAATCCTGCGTTAAAATCCTATTCTAATATTATAAAATAGTGTAATACAATCTATACTATATATAAAAACAAAATCCTGGAATTTTAACTTCTCGCTCAATTCCTAAAAAATCTCCCCTCCTAATAAAATATATTGATTTCTACTTTCCCATTCGTACAATAATTCTGCGTTAAAATTCTATTCTGATATTATAAAATAGTGTAATACAATCTATACCATATATAAAAACAAAATCGTGGAATTTTAACTTCCCGCTCAATTCCTAAAAAATCTCTCTTCCTAATAAAATATAATAATTTCTACTTTCCCATTCGTACAATAATTCTTCGTTAAAATCCTATTCTAATATTATAAAATAGTGTAATACAATCTATACTTCTATACTATATATAAAAACAAAATCCTGAAATTTTAACTTCCCGCTCAATTCCTAAAAATATCCCCTTCTAATAAAATATATTGATTTCTACTTTCCCATTCGTACAATAATTCTGCGTTAAAATTCTATTCTAATATTATAAAATAGTGTAATACAATCTATACTATATATAAAAACAAAATTCTGGAATTTTAACTTCCAGCTCAATTCCTAAAAAATCTCTCTTCCTAATAAAATATATTAATATCACCCAACCCCTCCCCTAACCTTTCCGCATCAACTATAATAGGTATGCCCCTACTCTTTACCTCCTGCACTACAATCAAAGCAGTCTCATGTAGCCTTCCATCTAAGTAGACAATATTTACTCCAAGCGCTGAAGACAATTTTGATTTGGGTATGTAGACCCTCAGATATCATTGGTGGATATCTTGGAGTGAAAATGCACGTGCGAGTTTTTTTTTTGGTTGACAACAATGACATATGTGAATGGTGAGTTTCCTCCTTTGGACACCACCATAAAAGATGTATCAACGTCATCCCTTTCAAGCTCATCAAGTATTCTTTCGCCATGCGAGTCATCAGCAACCTTAGATATGATCCTTGGATTAAGACCAAGACGAATTTTATCATCCGGGTTTTATCAAAGCATTGCCAGTGTTACCACCTCCTTGAACCTCAAAGTTGGTGCTCCGAATTTTATCATCCGGGTTGGGGAATGAAGCTACAGCAGCCATGAAGTCAACACCGGCCATTCCAACACCTCAGACAATGCGATTTTTTGGGAGCGGCGGATTCCACATTTTCAGCTTGAAACTTCAATGAATTTCAGGTAGAATAACAGAGTAGAGTTTTTGAGGTTGTGCACCAAGTAGTTGTGGTCAGAGAGAGAGAGAGAGAGAGAGAGAGATATGGGAAGGATAGTTGTGGTCAATATGGAAGGGAGGACTTACAGGTGCAAATTCTACATCACGTCATCTACAACTACAACTGCTATTTACCATAGGAGGGTTCGCCGACCTGCTGCCCTCTCTGCTTCGCTGGAACCAAAAACCACTGGTGAAGGCCCCAACCTCGCCGGATCTGTTGCTGCACCGCCAGATCTACCTTACTGGTCCGTCGCCGGAAGGAGTTACTGCCTCGTATGCTCGCCGCCGTACCCACAACTCGCCGGAGAAGAACCTCGCTGCTACTCACTACCGACGGTTACTACTTAGCCACCAAGTCTCGCCATCTCGCCTCACAGGAGTCACAACAGCGCTGGTCTAAATAAGATTAGAAGAATAAGACATAAAAAGACAGAAAAGTCCTTCTAATTCACGGTCAACAAACGACTTCATTGACGGATGATCAAAATTGTCCAACAACCAATAACAGTGTCTACTAAGTGGCAATTTTTAATATGGAGGATGAAAAGTGTCAATGCCTCAATAAGTCTAGGACAAAAAATGGCATTAACTCCGGAATACAATACAAGAATATTTAATTATGATTATATTATTATTGTGTCTCACGACCATTATATACTAACAGTACTTGAAAAGAAACTAATAATAATAATAATATAATAAAAATATAAGTGGTAATAATAATATCTAAAAGTAATTAAGTGTTAATAATAATAGTAAGAATATTAACGTAAGAGTTGTAATATAGAATAAATTGTAATAATTAATAACTATAGTCTAGGATTAAATTTGGAATTGTCAGGAAAGATAAACGGCCTCTGGTGAAATTAACTCTTAAATAATTATATATCGATTTAAATATTCTTAATATATTACAACAATTCCATTCCGTGCATCGCACGGGTGAAAATACTAGTAATTAGATAAAAAAAAAATGTTTTTACTTTCTAATGGGCTGATTTCTCGTATAAAGATAGAATGCTTTTTGAAAAGAAATTTTAGTAAAGTAATTAATTGATTAATCTGATAAATGTAGAATTCGAATCCCATTACAAATTTAAAAGTCATTAAGAGATCTTCACTAATGTATTTTGTTTTGAAAAAAAAAAAAAACAAAAGAAAACACAACATAGGGGTGTGTGTTTTGGTCTTCCACAATCCGCCACTCGTGACACTTGAAGTGAGAGAAAGTGATGGGAGTAGAGAGAGAGAGAGAGAGTGAGACTGGGGAGTGAATTCGTCCAAGAACCAAATGCTGACAAAAAAAAAAAATGTTCAAAGTCATTAGCTTTCTGGGTTTGAAGTGCTTTATCTCTCTTCTCTCAAGTCTGGAGAGAAAGCAACACTAGGGTTTGGGTTTATCCGAGTTGTGATGAAAATGCCAGCATGTGTTTGTAAAGGCCAAAGCTTTTTCAATCTTAATGGCATTCAATGAAGGTTGACTGCTGATTCAGACACCCATTTACTCACAAGAGCCGCTTTGTTTACTGATTTTTGCAGAAGTTTTGAGCTTTGGTTTCTGTCAAAGAATGAATCCTGGAAGCAACTGAGGTACTACATTCTCGTTAACATAATTTCTTTTTTAATCCCAAATTCTTTCTTGTTTTCCTTGGGTTAGATCTCTGACAATGACCAAATGTGTTTTGTTTGTTTGTTTGTTTCCATTTATTGCATTGATACAGTTTGCTCAAGCTAGAATCTTGCTCTTCTGTGGCTTACAAGTGTTCATTTCCTGGATATCTGCTTGGAACTTGTTATCTTGTTTTGAGCTTAGCTGTTTAGGGTGTTTTGTGGGATCTCAGGATCTGTTTGGCTCTTGACATTGATTGAATTGGTGAATTTCTGTTCTTGGTGTTTCAGACATTGAAAGCTTGGAACTTTAGAAGGATGAAGCTAATTAGGCTTTTGATTTTGGCGGTTTGGTTTGGATTTGCCATTGGGCAGCTTCCTTCACAGGACATTTTGGCACTGCTTGAGTTCAAGAAAGGGATCAAGCATGACCCGACTGGTTATGTGGTTCAGTCATGGAATGAGGAGTCCATTGACTTCAATGGCTGCCCTTCCTCTTGGAATGGTATAATGTGCAGTGGCGGGAATGTAGCGGCAGTTGTCCTCGACAACTTGAGTTTATCGGCAGTTGTGGATTTAGGCGTGTTTGCCAACCTCTCGATGCTCGTGAAGCTCTCGATTGCAAACAATTTCATTTCTGGGAAATTGCCTGACAGCATTGCAGAGTTCAAAAGCCTCGAGTATCTGGATTTGTCTGGCAATCTGTTCGCCTCATCTTTACCGCCAGAAATTGGGAAGTTAGGGAGTTTAAAGAATCTTTCTTTGGCTGGGAATAATTTCTCTGGTTCGATTCCGGATTCAATTTCAGGGCTAGCCTCGATAGAGTCGTTGGACTTGAGCCACAATTCCTTTTCCGGGCCATTGCCCTCGTCTTTAACCAAGTTGTCGGGTTTGGTGTGTCTTAACCTATCCATGAATGGGTTTACCAAGAAAATTCCCAAGGGATTCGAGCTAATGCAAAAACTCGAGGTGTTTGACTTGCATGGTAATATGCTCGATGGTCATTTGGATCCGGAATTCTTACTGCTTACCACAGCAGCTTATGTTGACTTTAGCGGGAACCTGCTCGTGAACTCTGCTTCTCAACAACAGTCGTTTTTGCCCGCTATTTCTGAGACTGTTAAGTATTTAAATCTTAGCCATAATCAGCTTACGGGGTCACTTATAAGTGGGGGTGAAGCCCAAATATTCGGGAACTTGAAGGTTTTGGATTTGAGCTACAATCAACTCTCCGGAGAATTACCCGGGTTCAATTTCGTATATGATCTTCAGGTTCTCAAACTCAGCAACAATAGGTTTTCTGGGTTTATCCCCAATGATCTTCTGAAAGGGGATTCTCTAGTTATGACGGATCTGGATTTAAGTGGCAATAGCCTCACAGGTATGGTTATAAGTTTGATTTTTCGAGTAAAATCTTACATCCATTTTCAGTTTAGTGTAAAGATAACATTTTGTGTTCTTGATTAATATAATTCCTAGTATCACTTTGGGATTGAACCAAAAAATAATCATTTTGCAGGGCCAATTAGCATGATAACATCGACAACACTGAACATTCTAAATCTATCCTCGAATGCACTTTCTGGTGAACTTCCATTAGTGACGGGAAGTTGTGCTGTTCTTGATCTCTCTAAAAACCAGTTTGAAGGTGGGCTGTCGAGATTGAAGAAATGGGGAAATATTGAATATCTTGATCTCAGTCAAAATCGTTTGAATGGATCCATCCCGGAAGACACTGCTCAGTTTCTACGTTTACATCACCTGAACCTCTCGGGGAATACCCTGAGTGGTTCTCTTCCGAAAGTTATCACACAGTTCCCTAAACTTATCGTGCTCGATCTCGGCTTCAACCAGTTGGGCGGACCACTTCTCACCGCTCTTCTGACGTTACCTACTCTCGAAGAACTTATCTTGCAGCACAATTTGTTCTCGGGAGGCATTGAATTTTCTCCCCCGCCATCCGGTGGCTCAAACCTTCGTGTTCTTGATCTCTCTCGTAATAAGCTTTCTGGCTATTTCCCTGATGGGTTTGGGTCGCTTTCCGGGCTTCAAGTGATTGATGTATCGGGGAATAATTTCTCTGGTTCTCTGCCATCTTCTATTGGTGACATCAACGCTCTAAGCTCGTTAGATGTTTCGAATAATCAATTCAGCGGTCCATTGCCAAACAATCTTCCCAGTACTCTTCAAAGGCTTAATGCATCGTACAATGATTTCTCGGGCACTGTCCCGGAGAATTTGAGAAAGTTTCCGTTATCATCTTTCTACCCTGGCAATTCAAAACTACAATTTCCAAATCCTCCTCGAGGCCCGGGCCAAACTCCTACTGGAAGTAACAAAAAGAAGCCACTTAAAACTATAATCAAAGTGGTTATAATCGTTGCTTGTGTGGTTGCTCTTGTTATCTTGGTTTCGGTTGGCATTCTTCTTTGCTACATTCGCAAAAGAAGGCCTCGTCCACATGTTACCGACAAAGACATTTACCGTCGGTCCACAACAAATCCTTCCGATTTGAGCAGAAGAGAGGGTGGTAGCGGTTTAGTAGTTTCAGCGGAGGATATTGTGACCTCACGAAAAGGAACATCATTGGATATAATTAGTCCTGATGAGAAAATGGCGGCAGCTGCCATAACGGATTTCTCTCCATCTAAGACCAGTAATCTCTCTTGGTCACCGGAATCTGGAGATTCATACACTGCTGAAAACCTTTCAAGATTGGATGTCAGGTCCCCAGATCGACTGGCGGGTGAGCTCTATTTTCTCGACGATACTGTCTCGTTTTCGCCCGAGGAACTTTCGAGGGCCCCGGCTGAAGTCTTGGGCAGAAGCAGCCATGGAACATCCTACAGGGCGACCCTGGATAATGGCTTCCTTCTCACTGTCAAGTGGTTGAGAGAAGGGGTGGCGAAACAGAGAAAGGATTTTGCCAAGGAGGCTAAAAAGTTTGCGAATATTAGACATCCAAACGTGGTAGGATTAAGAGGGTATTACTGGGGCCCCACACAACACGAGAAACTTATTCTTTCAGATCACATTTCTCCGGGAAGCCTAGCAAGTTTCCTCTATGGTAAGTTTTATTTTCTGTCATGTCCAGTGTTACAATCCTTATTTTCATACTTGCAAATCGTTTTGTTTAATATCCAGCAACATCTATATCTTTTTTGTTTTCTTCGATTTCCTGATTTTATAACTTTGCATTCTGATTTTAGTTCTTTATGGCTTTCTAACATGCTGTACTTGTGCAGATCGACCTGGAAGAAAAGGTCCGGCTTTAACATGGCCTCAACGACTTAAGATAGCAGTTGATGTTGCTCGTGGCTTGAATTATCTCCATTTTGACCGTGAGGTTCCACATGGGAACCTCAAAGCAACCAACGTGCTGTTGGATGGCCCGGATCTTAATGCCCGGGTAGCTGATTACTGCCTGCACCGCCTCATGACCCAAGCAGGAACGATCGAGCAGATTCTTGATGCAGGAGTGTTGGGGTATCGGGCACCAGAGCTGGCTGCCTCGAAGAAGCCACTGCCCTCTTTCAAATCAGATGTATATGCTTTCGGAGTGATATTGTTGGAGCTTCTAACTGGAAAATGTGCGGGCGATGTGGTTTCTGGAGAAGACGGTGGGGTTGATTTGACGGACTGGGTGAGGTTGAAGGTGGCGGAGGGTCACGGTTCTGATTGTTTTGATACTGTGCTGTTGCCTGAGATGGGGAATCCGGTGGTGGAGAAACATATGAAGGAGGTTATGGGAATAGCCTTAAGGTGTATACGCTCTGTATCGGAGAGGCCGGGGATCAAGACTATCTATGAGGACCTATCATCTATATAATGTGATATTTTAGCTTCTGGGAATCAAATAGCTCATTGGTATCCCTTTTTTTTTGTTCAGTTGAAGTAGGATTGTTAGTGTGGATGAACTAATTCTATTAACCATTGCTGTATATTGTGGGGCTGTGTTGCTAATGACCTTTTGTGCTCAAGTGGTCAAAGAAAAGTATATTGGGGATGTGTTTCTACTTAAATCTTACAAAGGTACAAAACCTTAACCCTTCATTTCCCTTTTCTGTATATGGGGAAGAGTTCTCTCAGCTCAAACTAAATATACTTTAAAGGAAACTGAAATATCCTTCACTTATATCAATCAAAACATTTATCCGTTAATCAACTGTTTTTTGCCAATATTTACAACAAATCACATCGAATGACAAAAGGCATTGTAACAAACCCATCTCAAATACAGATTATACACATTATATAATACATACAACAACCAATAACTTGATCTACCTGTCCCTTCAAGATGAAAACCAAACACCCACGAGAAAACCAACATTGTACAAGTGTTGGGCAAAGTGAGCGGAAGCCGAAGATACCTCAAGCACATACCTCCTCTTCTTCTTCTTCCTCGTACTCATCGTTATCGGCAGTTGCATCCTGGTATTGCTGGTATTCAGCAACGAGGTCATTCATGTTACTCTCGGCCTCGGTGAACTCCATCTCGTCCATCCCTTCACCAGTGTACCAGTGCAAGAAAGCTTTGCGCCTAAACATGGCTGTGAATTGCTCACTGACACGCCTGAACATCTCTTGAATTGAAGTTGAATTTCCAATAAAAGTGGATGACATCTTCAGACCCCTTGGAGGGATGTCACAAACACTGGATTTTACATTATTGGGAATCCACTCTACAAAGTACGAGGAGTTCTTGTTCTGAACATTAATCATTTGCTCGTCAACTTCTTTGGTGCTCATCTTACCACGGAACATTGCTGAGGCAGTTAGGTAGCGGCCATGACGAGGATCAGCAGCACACATCATGTTCTTGGCATCCCACATCTGCTGGGTAAGTTCAGGGACAGTGAGGGCTCGGTATTGCTGGGAGCCTCTAGAGGTCAAGGGTGCAAATCCAACCATGAAGAAGTGCAGACGAGGGAATGGGATAAGATTAACAGCCAGTTTCCTAAGGTCAGAGTTTAGCTGTCCAGGGAACCGAAGACAGCATGTCACACCACTCATGGTTGCGGAAATCAGGTGGTTGAGATCACCAACTGCAACATGGGAAAGCAAAAAATAAAAATATAATATCAGGATTTAGAATACAATTGCTGTGAAAACATTAAGAACAAAGAAAGCCATCATGTCAATGAAATGTTTCCATTATATAGAAGATCACAATATAAAACAAATTATCAAATTACTTTGTCAATCCTATTTAATTTGAATGATGGCAAAGTACATAAATTAGCACTTACAGGTAGGAGTTGAAAGCTTGAGAGTACGGAAGCAGATGTCATAAAGAGCCTCATTATCCAGAACCATACACTCATCTGCATTCTCTACTAGTTGATGAACAGAAAGGGTAGCATTATATGGCTCAACAACTGTATCAGATACTTTCGGTGAAGGGAAGACAGAGAATGTCAACATCATACGATCTGGATACTCCTCCCTGATCTTGGAAATGAGAAGGGTGCCCATACCAGATCCCGTGCCTCCACCTAAAGAATGGCAAACTTGGAAACCTGTTTATTCATAGGGAAAGGAATAAGCATACAGAAAAGGTGGTACATGGATTAAAAAAATTAAAATCACTTGGAACACCAACACATTTCCAACTTCATCTTATAAAGATGCTAAGTATATCAGACTTAAGAATCAGAAGAGCAAAGTAAAAAACCAAGATGCAACTAACAATACAGGACTACCAGGAGAGCAAATTAACAAAGCCATATGTTCCAGACTTCCAAATACATTCAATCAATAAAGGTTGTTCCAGATTCCAGACAGGAAACAGAAATTACTAAACAATAGCATGGTTATGCGTGCACAAATGAGCTACGTGAAAAATTTCTAATTTCTAATAACAAAATTAAGAGAAATACAAAATAGCAGTCCTTGTTCCCATATATACCAATTCAAATCCTTCAATATTTTTATGTGTTTGAGCCAAAAGGAAACTATTGAAAATGTTCAGATATGTGCAGATTCTCAATCAACAGATATGACAAATAGTTCAGTAGATCTACCCCTAAAAAAATATAAACAAAGAACCACAAGCAGAAATTATTACTACGTACAATATAAATACGCAAAGAAAGAGAATAACCTTGTATACAATCGCAGTTCTCAGCTTCCTTGCGGACGACATCGAGGACTGAATCAATGAGCTCTGCGCCCTCGGTGTAATGGCCCTTGGCCCAGTTGTTCCCCGCGCCAGACTGACCAAAGACGAAGTTATCGGGGCGGAAGATCTGGCCAAAGGGGCCTGATCTGACGGAATCCATGGTACCAGGCTCGAGGTCCATGAGGACGGCACGGGGAACGTATCGGCCGCCGCTGGCCTCATTGTAGTAGACGTTGATGCGCTCGAGCTGGAGATCGGAGTCACCGCTGTACCTGCCGGTGTGGTCGATGCCGTGCTCGTCGCAAATCACCTCCCAGAACTTGGCTCCGATCTGGTTACCGCATTGACCTCCCTGAATGTGAAGAATTTCTCTCATCTTACCTCGCTTTTCTCCTCAAAATCCGATCGCAACAGGTCAGACGATTCTCTCTCACTCCTTTCTCTCGGTCTGCTCCCAATTCCTTCTCTCTCTTGATCTGATTCGCGGGGATTGGAGAAATAAAATGCGGGAAGGTAGAGAGGTTCTATCACTCGCCAAAAAGTTTTGTTTCGGATAAGAAAACAATCTCTCTGAACCCCCTGAGATTTTTTTCTCTTTTACGCAATAATTATTATTATTATTATATCAAATATTTTTAATTGACAATAAAAATGTCATTTAAAAACATGTAATCCTTTATCTTTTACATTATAAAATAAAGAAGGAATAAGGGTCAAATAGGTCATCGAATTGTACCTGATAATACAATTAGGCCACTGAACCCAAAAAACTAACAATTAAATCTCTAAATTAACCAATTCTTAACAATTCATCCAATTTGAAGGTTTCTAACGGGTCAACAATCAAATTAATTATTTTAAAAAAAATAAAATTTAAAAATTAATTATTAAAATTAAACAAAAAAAACACAGAAACCGCCGGAGACGAAGAAACTTCTTCATCTCCGGCCTGTTTCTTCGTCTCCATGGCCGGAGACGAAGAAATTTCTTCGTCTCCGGCGGTTTCTGTTTTTTTTTTTTTTTAATTACTTAAATAATTATTTTTTAAATTTTATTTTTTAAAAAATAATTAATTTTGGAGGATGACCTGTTAATCTGTTGGAAACCTACAAATTGAAAGATTTGTTTGAAATTGGTTAATTTAGGGACTCGATTGTTGATTTTTTAGGTTCAGTGGCCTAATTGCATTATCTTGTGTAGTTCGATGGCCTATTTGACCCTTATTCCAGTTAAGAAAAATGTCAAATAAACTTTTAAACATAACTGCTTAAAATCTTTGACTTTTTAGATGTGCAATTACATTCATCAATAATTTATTTGATGCAATAAAATTCAAAACCAATTAATGACATAACAGGTTATTAGGGTTCCGTCAACTTGTATGCGAGATTCTGATGAAATTTCAAACAACAAAGTGACCGGGGAACGGTCGCCCATTCACGGAGAAGGAGACCAAGATCATCTTCTTTACAAGGAAGGTGACCACTGTGTTGGAGGATAAAAATGTAATATCCTCCCTCTTCCTTTTTATTTCTATTATTCTTTCTCTTATATAAACCGAACCAGTGTATCTGCGTGGATCTGATCTCTCTTCATTAATAATATCATCTTTCTTCTTCATCTTCTCCGCACCTCTCGTTTCTCTCTGCTTCTTTCGTTCTCCATTGATGTAGCCACTATTCCAACATGGTATCAGAGCGGCGAGGCAGCCACGCCGCCGCTGTCACCGTCGCCGGAAAATCGAGTCAAAGCACGGCTTATCCGGTGATGTCGATTGTTAAATCCCTAATTCCGCAGAGGAAGCCAATCAATCTGATTGCTACGCAGAGTAGTCGATCAATTCCGCAGAGAAATCCAGAAGATAAGGGAACCTCCACAGTCGTTCCGCATTGGAATGAAGGAGCACGTCCGTCGATCAATCCGCAGAGGATTCCGAGTTTGGAGCAGGAGACGTCCGTAGCCGATCCGCAGCGGAAGGACGGACTTCTCAGTCAGAAACAGATGGAAGAATTTACAGATTCAGCTACAACGGTTGTACTTCTTCATCTGAAATACGTTCAGAGAGCCATGGCTTTGAAGTACGTGGACTCAATTGAGCGAGAGTTTCTGGATCAAACACCGTCATCTACACTTCGCAGAGTGCCGGGGAAGCGGATCCCGTTGATTGGGGATTGGCTTGTTTAGATCCAAGTTGTTAGTCAAAATTTAGGCCAGTTAGCCATCAGACAAGTCTCCGCAGCGAGGCAAAGAGAAGAGGAACTTAGAATCAAGTAACGGAAAGCCGAGGAGCAGAGTCGAATCGCATTGATTTCTGATTTTGAGAATAGGAAGTTCCTATTGATTTATGATTTCCAGGTATCACCACTGATGCCCTTTCTCGAATCGCATCAAACGTTTTTTGCACAAATTGTTGGATTTTTTATTGTTGAAGATCGTGTTTTGAGGATTGGTGGTGGTTTGATATCTAAAGTGGTGGTGGAGAATTTATGGGGCATTGCTCTTAGTAGGATGTGTTCTGTTTTAGAAGATCAATTTTCTATGATGCAAACTGCTAACCATTTGCTGCTTATAAAGGACTATATATCTGAGGATCTAACTACTGAGGGTTTGTACAACATGATGAAGGATAATGGTTTGGATGACACATCACTGAGGGATGTTTGCTATGCCTTTATCATTGTGAATTTGTCTGCTGAAAATTTGATTCCAATTACTGTTGATGATGAGTATAAGGCTAGAGATGGTGGTGCCCCCACGCAGGACTGCTTGAACTATTTCTTCTGCTTTCGTTGTCTTCTGCGAGAAGTTAGGCCGTTTTTCAGTACTGGTGATGCAATGTGGTGCTTGTTGATATGTGACATGAATGTGTCCCAAGCTTGTGCAATGGACAGTGATCCTTTGAGTAATTCGGTTTTGAATGGGGTGTTAAATCACAATCCCTCAGCTTTTGTGCAACCTCAGTTGAAAACAGAGAGTAACAATGCTGAATCCAACACAGTTATTCCTTGTAAACCAATCCCTTCAGTTTATTATCCATCTGAAACACCAAATGTAGATTCAGACGGGCATAGGTCTCAGTTGGGAGCACCCACAGCTGTAGGCGTGCAACATGAAAAGCCCCAACCTTCCTTTGTTCTCAATGGACTTATCACAGAGAAAAAGTCTTCAAATTCTTTGTTTGACACTGCTGATAAGTCCTTCAGTGCAGCGGCAACATCCCATCCTTCTGCTGCAGATGAAAAGTTAGTGGGCAGTAGAAAAGTTTCAGGAACCACTAGGAGGGAATTTGAATTTGAGAAAACACTGCGGTTGTGGGAGGTTTTGTGGACACAACATTTGACTGAGCATCTGCACTTTTATATATGTGTTGCAATCCTGAAAAGATATCGGAGCAAAATAATCGAGAGAATATGGATTTTGACCCTCTACTGAAGTTTATGAATGAGCTGCACTGGAGGCTTACCGAAAATTCCATCAAGCTGGAGTTCTTGCACAAGTTGCTGCTGGATCTCTGAAGGTTTTCTGCAAAGGTGATGTTGATCCACCAATGGTCTGAGAAAATGGTCTGAAAAGAATGGGTGTATGAGGCCCACCATCCTTGGTGGACTCAATGAGAAGCCTGGATAGTCAAGAAAAGAAAAGAATTACATCAAAAACTCTACTAGTTGCTGATTTAGAATTACATCACTCTTTTGTATCTAAGCTGGGCATGTAGGATCTACACGCTCCAGCTTAGGGGGGGGGGGGGGGGAGGGGGGGGGGGGTGTTGGAGGATAAAAATGTAATATCCTCCCTCTTCCTTTTTATTTCTATTATTCTTTCCCTTATACAAACCGAACCAGTGTATATGCGTGGATCTGATCTCTCTTCATTAATAATATCATCTTTCTTCTTCATCTTCTCTGCACCTCTCGTTTCTCTCTGCTTCTTTCGTTCTCCATTGATGTAGCCACTATTCCAACACACTGAGTCATTAAAATTATATAATTTTAATTTTAAAATTATTATGATACTTTGATGATTAGAATTATAAAATAAAAGGAATTATAATTTCCTTCAATTAAACCACGTAATCGAGAATTTCATTAAATTACAGTGAACTAAACGACATATTAGTTCATACCTCAAATAGTTACTGCGGGGCATTTATAAAAATGAAAAAAAAACATATTTAAAGTTCCAATAAATATATAGCGGCTTTATAGAGATCTTCTGGAATTTGAAGTGGGATTTTGGGAAGTTGTATTTAACGCCTGTCCGCTTGACTTCTTGACAGCTCGGATAGTGCACTGAATGCCACGCCCATCTAACTGCCGGAGTTATTTCGTCTTCTTTCCCAAATTCATCGATTTTTAGGGCTTCGGCTTCTGCATAATTCTCTAATCTCTGATCTTTCTATACGCACGGATGCTTGACAAATATACACAAATCTCTTCCTCTATTGCAAATTTTTCGTTTGGAATTTGGCAATCGGGGCTGTAGCGGAAGGAGCCATGCCGTTGCGGTTTCCATGGAAGAAGAAGAAGACCGGTACCCGAATTTCCCAGATGGTGAAGGATCAATTTCATCGGAGAAAAAACGCCGCGTCGCCGCTCGTCGTCGAGACAGGTTTCCCCACTTCCATCGTCGATCTCATCGTTAATCATCGTGATAGGTTCAAGAAGCCGTCGTCTCCTTCTCTCCGCTCGAAGAAAAACAATCCTCCGCCGCCCCCGCCTTTAATCGATGATCCCGATTTCGTCTCTCCGCCCCAATCGCCGCCGCCGTCTATATCTCTGACTTCTCCCGCTCTTCTGATCTCCCCTCCAAGAATTGCAGTTCCTATTGCTGGTGATCAAGAAAGCGATGCCCCGAGTCACAGAGGAGAATCGCAGGACATAGTTATTCAAGGGGAAGATGGTATCTGCAACGCTATGAAACCCAATAGGGTGTTAGTGGTTGTTCTAAATATTTTCTTAATGGTTGTTTTGGCTCTGGGGACGAAGAAGTTCGCTTTGGGGATCACCGTGTCGGCGTTCCTGTTGTTCTTTCTTGAGTACCTGGGAAAACACGTGTCCGGGGTCTTCGAACCCTATTCCAAAGCGAAGGAGAGGCTGAGGCCGATAGTGATGGGAGCCTGGAGTTTTGTGAGCTCTAAAATGGGTAGATTAGAGGAAGAGGATTGCGTTTTCAAGTCGCCACTAGTTGAGTCAGTAAGCCCACCAGTCTGCTCTTTTGCGAAGAGTGATGGAAAAAGTAGTGTAATTCAAGAAATTGAAATCGAAGAGCTCGAAGAGGTTCAATACAGAAATGATATAAGTTATGAAAAATCCCTTTTTGATCGGGAATTGAAATGTGAAGGAGATTTGGAGGTTCGGATGGAGAAAGAAACAGAAGTTAGAAGTGAATTTTCTGAATTCAAGATAGGAGAGTCTCACAAGGCCAAGATAAAATCCAAAATGAAAATAGTTGTTCCAAAGAAGTTTAGAAGCTTCAGGAAGAAACCAAAAGACTTGGAAACTGAGTTAACCCCAACTGGGTACGGTAACTTTTCTGTTCTTGAGGAAAAGGAATACCATCAAGAGTTAGAATTCGAACACGAAAGCAAATTGAATGGAATTGTCAATGTGAGAGATGCTTGTGATGCCATAAGCAGTTCTGGGGAATTGATTGATGGAGTAGTGGAAACAATGGTAGTTGCCAAAGACAATTCAATACAAAAAGAGGAGAATTCTGGATATATGGTTCTCTTTTTGATTGCCCTTCTTGGTCTAGTTGGAGGTCGAGTCTTTGCACTTCTGTTTATCTTGGCATGGTGCTTCTTGTCGAGATCGAGAGAAGCAATAAGGAGATGCTTATAGGTGGCTACAGTCAGGTCATTTATCAATGGCTGAACTAGTTTGATAATCCACTTTTTAGTTATTGTTCATAGTGTTTTGCTTCATATTAAATGCTGTTATAGTTAGAGATTATAATTTAGTTCTTTGACAGAAATGTTCAATCTTTGGTTACTGTTTATTGTAGTATGAACTATGAATTGTAAATTTACAGCTATAAGATTACCCTGTTTAACACCTGTTCTGAATCAAATCTTGTGTTTATCTTGGCATGGTGCTTCTTGTTGAGATCGAGAGAAGCAATAAGGAGATGCTTAAATGTGCCTACAGTGAGGTCATTTATCAATGTCTGAACTCGTTTGATAATCCACTTTTTAGTTACTTTTTCTTTTGTTCATAATGTTTTGCTTCATATGAAAAATGCTGTTTTAGTTTGAGATTACAATTTAGTTCTTTGACAGAAATATTCAATCTTTAGTTGGTGACTCAACTGTTATGAACTATGAATTGTAAATTACAGCTACGAGATTACCCTGTATCACTTGTTACGAATCAAATCTTGGATGCCTGGCGATATGCTTGATTCTGTTATTTAGTCAATTCTTGTCTATTAGCTATACTCTGTATATCATAAAATGTTTATTGTGCTTATTATCTGCAAACAATGTACAGAAGATACTTTATAAATACTGATGAATTTGGATAAAAGAATGAAAACAATCAGAACTGTGAGCGGAGACTCTTAATAGTGGCACGGTTGACTTGGAAGGCCTTGGTGAGCAGATGATTGTTGATAGGTGGATTCGTCCCAAAGATGGAATTGGCAACAGAGATGACACCGGGATTCTGGCTGCTCAAGAAGGCAATAACGGTGGCATTTCCAGGGCCAACGTTCTGTTGGAAGTGAACATGTCCCGTGGGGAAGACAAAGGCATCGCCTTCCTGCAGGATCTTGGTGATGAGCCGATTCTCTGGGTTGGATGTCACAAACCCTACACTGATCTTACCATGCAGGACCAACAGTATCTCGGTTGCCCGAGGGTGGATGTGTAGCGGCACGACACCTTTCGGGAGGTAGTCGACTCGCACTGTTGAAATGCCAAGGGTGTTGAGCCCAGGGATCTGATCCACGGTGAGGCGGTTAATGCTGGTACCATAAATGCTGAAGTTGCCAGCCACGTTGAGCCCACCATAGGAGAAGTGGTGAGCTTCTACCATCTCGGGGTCCAAGCAAGGGAAGCCGTTGACCCTGATGGACGAGGAGCCACTGAAATCTGCAACGCAGATGTCTTGTAATGGACTAGGCTCTGACGCCATGGCAACAATGGCTACAAGACTTAACATGATAATGCTTGGAAGGAATCTCATCATCATCATCTTCTTCTTCTTCTTCTTCTTCTTTAACTTGGGAAGTTAGTTATGAGGAATGGATGTTCAGCTTCCCTATATATATACACGGACGAGGAAGGAAGGAAGCCGCCGCATGAGATGTATATGAGACAAGGATTTGGCTCCAATCAAAGCCTGATTTGGTCAAGTCATCTTTGTCTTATGAATGATCATGTCAACTAGGAGTTGGCAATTGAAGTGGTCTTCTAATGTTAATATGACACGTTGTTTTTAGTTTATTGAATAGGGGTAAACTTTTCGTTATGGCTAAGTTTTTATATGATCATGCATTATTTAATGAAAACAGATATTCAAATACCATTTTTTTTTTATTGATATCATAATGGATGGATAGTATAGTTTTACTAAATTTCCAAACCTAAGAGCCTCTCACATTTTGACTCAACAGAACATTATGTAAATCACGATGACTTTTTACACTTGTGGCTGTCGAGATCCGGACTTTGGTTACTTCTCTCGAATATTACTTACTGACTTATTGAGTTAAGCCTTTGTGGATAGTAGTTTTAGTAAATCCATTCTAGCCAAATGATGATGTAGAAGTTGGATTGAGTCGTTATATATTAGCATGGTGAATACAAAGTCAGCCTTGAAGGCTAAGTTATTTGGATCTTGCTTTTAGCTCCATCAAGCCCCAAGCCGACTTGATCGCCATATATTGGATCGTTTCACTTGTAATTTACAACAACAGAACAAGTAGTAGTAATTAATTTAATGGGATTATATATGTTTATTTTATTTTTATATTTTTTACATGGGAGGAAGAAGAAAAAGTCACTAATAGATAAACTTGGTCCAAACAACACGAATGCTATTACTGTGTATATCATAAAAATTTTATTGTGCTTTTTGTCTGCAAATTAAACAATGTACAGAACTAACAGAAGATACTTTTGGTAATGCATAAATGGAAGAAATTAAAGAATGACGAAAACAAGCATGAATTTGACAAGTGCAGATCGAAAAATATTTATTGGTCTGACAAATTACATAAGCGAGCGTATAGTATTTCTCCTTCACCGTATATCTTCATGAGAGTAGTTTACAGTACGTACGTCCAAAGTAAAGCATGCATGCATGCATGCGTGTTTGGGAAGCTGGAAATCTTAGCAAATTAAAGTGCCTTAATTACAATATTGGTGTCAGTGGGAGGCAAACGCGACCCAAAAATATTGCATGTATATGTTCAGAGATGAAAACCAGCTAGGCTGGCTATTTCACTTCATCTTCTTCTTCATCTGCTCTGCATGTTAAATTTTACCTAGCTAGCTAGCTACTTTTCTTGCTGGTTTTCGTCGGTGGCAGAGTTCCGAACACCCTGTCCCAGAACGCCGACGTGATTCCAAATCCTTTGTCCTGAATTTTGAAGTGATGATCCATGTGAAACCTCTGCAGATATACACAGAAAAATAGTTCAATAGGGTTTCACCATTTCTCAACTTTCTCTATTGAGAGCATAATATATAAAGCTAATAATTAAATGTATAGTTTTGGGCAACCCCAACCAACTTGGTCGAGTTGTTGGCTTGATAACCATGAGGTTTCAAATTCTGTATAGTTTCGGGTGCAACCCCAACCAATTTGGTTAGGTTGTTGGCTTGGTAGCCATTAAAATTCCAAGTTCTGTATAGTTTGGGGTAACTCCTACTTGGGTTGTGTACTTGGTAACTACAAGATTTCAAGTTTTGTATAGTTTAATTTGGAGGTAACTCCAACCAAGTTAGTAAGACTGTTGATTTGGTAACCACAAGATTCTAAGTTCTATATAGTTTCGGCGTAACTCCAGCCAAGTTGGTTAGGTTGTTGGTTTAGATCTACCCTATGTGTGAGCGGCCGGCCTTCTTGATTTGAGACAGTCAGAAGTAAGCTATAAACCTGAGCTAGTACGTTTACCTCCTTGCGATCATTTGCTGGTTAGGATCACAAATTCACAATACAGGATTTATCTCATACACACCCTTATCACCCAAAATAAATATATAGTTTCACTGTCATCAATTAATTTACCATTTTCCAGTTTTGTGATACCTTGAGATGATGGGAAACCCCTGTCAATGGCTTGCCATGGTGCAAATAGTAATGGGTGCAATCATACATCACATATCCAAGCAAACCTCCGGCGAGCAAGGCGGAGGAGTACATTAGCGGAGCTAGAAGTTTAACCAGATTCCATATCTGAACCCAAACATCATCGTATCAGACAAACATATATAACATCATAAGACTGGCGGCGTAGGCGTAGGCGTAGGAAGAATGAAGAAACATACGGGCACGAGTAAAATGGCGGTGGCGGCAGGAGGGAAAACCAGGCGCATTCCATCCATGGGGTGTTTGTGATGGCAGCCATGGATTAAATAGTGGAAGGTGTTTGACCTGCATGCATGCATTTAATTGTGTACGTAGCCATTAGCGATATTATATATATATATATGATGATACGGAGTATGATGGTAGAAAAACATGCATATATTATATATATATGCAAGAAACACACTATATATATAAAGGTACGTACCAATATCCAGATGGTTTAATGTGGAAGACGAAACGGTGTAGAGTGTATTCCATAAATGTCCATATACAGATGCCGACAAGCATTGTTGCGGCTAGCGCAGGAATAGGGAGTCCCATGTTTACCGAGGTTGATGCAAACCAACACACCACCGGTACCCATATGCTTGGAATTGCCCACCACGGGGTCAAAGTCAAGAACTGCATATATATATATGCATCAAACCCAACTATACATTATTAAAACCCAATTAATCAAGTTTTTTTTGTCCGCACAGACTTTGCTTAATGGTTCAATAGGTAATATATTTAAAAAAAGAGACTAATATTTGAACTTCAGCAGCGACAATGCCTAAAGTGGGCAGATCCTTCGTGCCCACCAACAGTGGTCATGTGATATCACTGTGATTTACATCTTCCCCAATGCTCTATCATACCGAGATGTGAGGAGGCCTTGAGGTTGGGAATTCAACCTTTTGAGAAAAGATTACTTTTTGATGGGTGGATTATAGACTTATTATACTGTATAGTGTCTCAATGACGCAGATATTCAAACTCTCAAACCCATGCATGAATATATGAGATTGGGTCTCATACCAAATTAAATGGTGTGCAAAAGTGATAGTTGGATTTTAGTTTTAGTTTTATGTTTATACGAGTATAGTACTCTAGTTCAAGTTCAAAAATTAAAATTTATATTATTGCTGAATAAATATTGATTATCATGAAAGAAAATGGGTATTACTATAAAGTACGTACCTCCATAAACCCATTTGCAAAGAATCTTGGGCCATCCTTGCTTACAATTGGTTGATGAACCCACTCCTCATATGCGTCTCCTAGATGGCCAACCTATAAATTAAAGTACCAAAGTCATTGAATATTTCTTTTGTTCCCAAGTTCATTATAACAATGTAATTACAGTTTCATGAATTAAACATATAATAAAATTATAATTTAAACTAAAGAGTAAGACAATTATATTATATTTAACACCACCAATACAATCTGCACTAATTAATCTATACTCCCACCACTATAAACTATCACTCTCTACTTGAAATCTTATGATATCAATTTAGTTTAAGATTGTCCCTAGAATTGATAGACTTAAAATAGAAAGAGTTGCCTTTGAATAGAGGGGTGACCAAGGTTCAACATATACATATTCTAGACATCATGGATAGATTTTTTTGAAGTGATTTTCAAATAGATAGATCAAGGATAACACAAGAATCATTCTGAGATATACTCAGATATCAATATATTATGTAAAAATGAAAAGAAAAAGGATCAGATTGTGTATATTTGGATACCACAATTTAAGGAATGATGGCACTAATTGGGTGAAAGTGTTTTCATGATTAGTGCCACCAATTAAAAAGACGATTCTCAGAGATCTCCAAACAAATATTAAGTAATTAAAACTTTGCTAAAAGAGATGAGATGAGATCACCTGGAAAACAAGTGGCTTGTTCAAATCCACAGTGAAGCCCTGTACAACCATCTTGGCACCCCTGACACGACACAGTACTATGATGTTTGGTACGTGGGAACCGCAAACGTGCGCAGACGACAGCAAAACTAACGATAAAACCGTAGCATTCAAACAACGTTAATCTGATCGAATCCTAATCAAATTAAAATAAATTAAGATTAGGTACCAAGGTGTGACAATGCCGGATCGAGGCTGCGATGCCGAAGCAATAGGCCTCTGACTCTCTGAGCGATCGCGAACTAATTAATTAAAAGTAATTTTTAATTTTTATTTGATTTATTTTAGTTTGTTGGATGAGAAAATTTGGGGGGTGGTGATGAATGGGAGATGAGATTAGATGGTTGGGATCGGAAGTCCTGTTTAAGCGTTGGAGAGATTAACGCTTTGATTTGTAATGGAATACCTAAACCTTATACATTAAGAGATCTTTGGGGAGCCACTAACATAATATATATATATATATATATATATATATATATATATATATATATATATATATATATATATATATATATATATATATATATGTACTATTTCGTCCGTTTTAATACTATCAACACTTATCTCTGTGGTAGTCTGGTACCAATACAATCAAGTATATTATGTGTGGTTGTATTTGGTAAAAATTGCACGCATCATTTAACACATTAGAAATTTTATATCAGTAGAATAGTACAATTAAGTTCCTAACTTAAAAATATTCAAGGAAACATATATTAAACTGATACAAAAGTATATTAAATTGATACAAATGTATAATTGAATCTAACTAAAAAGTAATCATTCGTTTATTACTTATTTGACACATACTTGACATTGAGGTGTGCTTATGCGAAAAGTGATAGTGATTTAGAGTTAACATGTCATTTTAAATCATTTCTACATTTATAGTCATTCAAAGGATTGGAGGGTGAATTAGGTAAAATTTAGTTTGAAGTGGTTGTTCAAAGTGCTGGTCGAAATATGTCCAATTGTTATATGGTAGACCATGAAAACGGGTGTCGTTTCTTTAAGTAAAGAAATGGTAGCTGTTATATTTAACGATTCTTGTATTTTTGGTGTGTTTAGAACAAAATAAAACTACAATATATCTAAAATGAAACTGAATAACTTGTCTCACATATTATGTTTATATTATCAAATGAAACTGTAATTGAATTGAAATGATATTTTAGTTGTGTTGAAATAAAACTACAATATGCATGTATAAAATGAAACTAAACAACATTTCCCACATATTAAGTGTATATTGTCAAATGAAACTTTAGTTGAATTGAAATGATACTTTAATTGTACTGAAATGAAACTACAGTATGTATAAATAGAAACTAAATAACATGTCTCACATATTGAATGTTTATTGTCAAATGAAACTGTAGTTATATCAAAATGATACTTTAGTTGTGTTGTAATGCAACTATAGTGTATATAAAATGAAACTGAATAACAGTTTCACGTATTTGAGTGTATATTGTCCAATCAAACAATAGTTGAATTAGAATTATAATTTAATGGTGTTGTAATAAAACTACCGTGTGTATAAAATGAAATTTAATAACAGATCTCAATGTAATAAGACTACTATATGTATAATGTCAAAAATGAAACTTTAGTTGTGCTGAAATGAAACTACAATAATGTATATAAAATGAAATTGAATATAGTATACAAACATAATTAATTACATGAAACAGATGTCGTTTCTTTTCATTAAAAGAAACGACACCGTTTTAGACCATGGTCCACAGTAAAATTTGCCAAATATGTCTCGGACATTAATCTAGTGTATGTGAAATTTCACTTAAGACTTATTCTTCGTGATAGTGTGAGATTCGGTTCTTGTTATAAATATTGAAAGTTTGGGTTGGGTTCATTAGGTGTATAAGTGTACAGTTTCAATTGACATTTGGTATAAAAGTATCTCACAAGATAGCCACCATATATGATATATGTCCTACTATACATTATATTATTGTTTATGGTTCATTATATTAGTTCATATTTAGTGTTCTTTGTGATGGTAAGTTCACGGCAAATATTATTAGCATATTGTGGATTACACCGTTTTGACCAACTGATTAACCATCTCATTGTGACACTAAATATATTCAACTGTTAATTATTCATTATATTAATCCTTGGGTTACGTTTATTAACCCGCCAACAACAACAATAACAATAATGTACGTACGAAGAAATAAACTATATATAATCCTAAAGTTGGCGAAGCAATTTAGATTGATTGGTATAATGAATAAACATAGACATGGATGACAATGATACAGTACCCATAGGGGAATGAGAAGAAAGTTTAATGTTTACTACTACTATACACCACATATATATTTAAATTAGCTTCATATATATAACACATATAAATAATTATAAAGTACACATATTTTGTACAATTTGTTATATGCAAAAACTTGTGTGAGATCGTCTTACGGATCCTTGTCTGTGAGACGGGCCGGGTCAATATAAAACTTTAATACTTATACTGAAAAAATGTAATAATAGTCAGGAATAAAGTGTTTATTATTTATATAGAAAATTCTGATACTTTTGAATAAAAATTTAATATTTTACATTTTGATTTAAAAGTATTACATTTTCTCTTATAAGTAACAAACACTTTATTCCTTATTAGTATTACAGTTTTCAGTATAAGTATTACATTTTTATATTGACTCGACCCGGCTCGACTTGTTTCATGAATAAGGATATGTGAGATGGTCTCACACAAATATGATCCTTTGTTATAACGCTTCCCATAATTATAATTATACTCAGTGTTATAATTATAATAATAATAAAGTCCTTTATTGGTGCAACATTTTAATCGAGTCTTATTATTAATAAAAAAAATGATCAACAATAAATAATTTAGAAATATACAATTACTACTAAGTAGTTTGTACCTCAATAACACTTAGCTTCTGTGTCTTTTTCGAATGGGAGGTCACATAGATACTATCTATTTTGGAATTTTATTAAATATAGTATATCTGCTTTTGGTTTATATAGTATAATGAATTTTTTAAATTAAGTTCATTACATTTTACGAAGACATTTATTCATTTACTTTTTTTTTTTTTTTTAGTATGATGTGAGTTTTGTTATATTATTATATACTCAGAAAATTAAAATTAAAATTTGAAATGAGTTGCATCCATGATGATGCCAGCCATGCAAAGTTGTAGAAAATAAGGAAGACGACAGCTTTCATTTTCTGATTTTTTTTAAACAATAATGAACGATTATATTACAAAATTATAATTCAAAATCTAGCAACCGGCGGGTCCGACGCCAATTGGAATGTTTTTAAATTTTTTTTTGAAAGAGAATTATTAGGTTATCCTTATTCCCGCAATATTCTAACACTTTTAGAAATGGGTCCTACTTTCACATCAATCAATTTGCAATTCATTTACTATTCACATTACATTCCTGCAAATTCAATTAACTTTCAAAAATTGACTCCAATATCACATCAATTTAAAATATTAACTTAAAGGAAACATAGTAGTTGAAATTTTAAGAAGTGTCTTCAATCAAGATTTTTATAAATTTTTAAAAAGTTTTAAAGTGATTTAAATGACTTTCATAAAATCTTTCTAAACTCTCTTAGAATATTTTAGACTTTCATCAAAATATTTATAGACTTTTAAAAAAAAATTCATATAAAAACTCTAAATTGAAAACACCATTACAAATATTTAACTTCTATTAATACATTATTTATAATTTTCTTACAAATTTTTTTATAATATATAATATATTTAAACTAAAATACAATCAATTCAGGTTTTGGAAGTCATTAAGGGGGAACTTTTACTCTTTTTTTTTTTTTTTTTTTTTTTTTTTTTTTTTTAAGTATAAGAAGGGATTTGCTGTAAATGCCTTTGTGAAGATATATTATATTTAACATATATATGAGGAATAAGGAGAAGAAGAAATCTATATATGCATATCGTAATACTGTAATATAATTGCCAAAACACTGATGTAGATTTGTAGAGATTACAATAAATGAAATTAGGGCAATTTGATAGGAATAGATGAATACAAAAAAGATAAAAAATCAAAATGTATAAATATTTATGAAAATTTTGAAACCTACCATAAAATTTGAAAAATTTGTCTAGTTTAAACAAAAAAGAAAATGTATATAGACAATGTTATAAAACTTTTTTAAAAAATGAAGAAAATATATTACAAAATTATTTTTTATAAAACATTATTATCCAAACACCAAAAAATCCACTTCTAGAAGTTGTTTATCAGACTTTTTTTTTTTGTTTATCAGACTTTTAAACCGACTTTAAATTCTACACTTTGATTTTCTGCTTCTTACTGTGTTGTACAAAAAATTGGCGTATAATTGTTGTATATTGCTCTGTAATGAACAAATATTTGACGTTACTTGACTGGGTTGCCTCTACGATATTCTATCCTCGTTCGTACAGTACATGCCGTCCAGAATACTTCAAATATATACGAAAATCATTCATATTTCATAGTAGCTCACGCAAAAATGGCGAGCATGCAACGCCACTCTTTTCCCTTCTACAAATAATTATTAAACTTCGCAAATATCAGAATCTGAAGGGCCAGCGTCACATAAAAGCTAGTTTTCGTGGTTCAGGCTTTCAGGAGACGGAGAAAGACCCCAGCTTTACTGTAACTTTCTTAGTTTCTCAGGTAACTTTAATTTTCGGTTTAATTTCCCTTTGAAAAAAAAATGGGAATTGTTGGGCAATTCAGTTAACTTAGAGTTGGGAACTGAGTAGATCTGCTGCTGTTTGTTCAATCCGGTGATTCGCGGCATTGAGGTTGTAATTTGAATTCACATTGTCGATTTGGTTAATGAGATTTGTAGTTGTTTGTGTGATTTCAGTGTTCTGTGTGTGCATCTAACACTAATGCGTGATTTTGAAGCTCAATCCCAGAAAATTTCGATTGATTTTCAACTTTTTTCCGTTACCAATGCTCAGTCCTCGGAGAGAAAGTGTTTTCTTAACAATTAAGAATTGAATCATGCTTTTTAATCTCTGCCATTTGTGGGCCTTTGGCTGTCATTTCGCTCTATGAATCATGATTTTGAAGCTATTCACTGTTTTTCCTGCATTTTCTACTCTGCATTTTTATGAAATTCGGAATTCCAAATTGCACTTTTAGTGTATTTATGCAAATGACATATAAGTGCGCTTTCTAAAAGGTGTTTGGGTATCTCTCATTTGAAGTAAAGTATTCATTTTTGTGTTAAAAAATACATTTAATTACACTGCCTACATAAGTTCAAATTCTCTTGGATTTCCTTGCTCTCTTTTGTTCTAAATTTGCTCTCAGATCTTTATTCATTTATTTTGGATTAAAAGTAATTTGGAGTTTGGATTAAAAGTAATTTGGAGTTAACCTGAGGCTTCGAGAGAACTGTTTTCACTTGTGTTATAAGCTTCTGTAATTATACTAAACTCTTATACAGTTCAATAGCAGGAGGATTATTTTTTAGCAGATTTCCAGGTGAATCCAAAGCTATCTGCCTAACTTCATTTGTTCTCTGTTGTTTCCTTATGATTTGTAATATCAGCGATCTTCAAAATCCCGCGATGGTTGCACAGGAATTCACTGTGGATTTGAATAAACCGCTTGTCTTCCAGGTGAGAATTGCAATGCAATGTTATTGCTTTCTGCTGTTGTCTTCATTCTTTTAAGGCTCTTTATTTATTTCTGTTTGTGTAATTGACCAATAGCAATGATCTTATACGAGTTTGCTCCTATGCAATTTGGGAATAATTACAAATGAACTTTCACTGATCTTTTGGACTCTGTTTAGTGGAAAGATGTTGCCTTCTGTTTTCAAAGAAGTTATTTTCAGGTCTTGAGCTTGTAGGCTGGTGAGCAATTGGCTACTAAACATAGCCCAAGATTCTATTCAATGTTCCAAATAATAGAAGTGTTGACGAAGGCCGGTGAAGGGGCATGTCCAGCACCAGGTAGGTAGGGGTATTTTGGGCGGAGGCCTAAAGGGCCAAGTCCAGCATCCTGCCTCTCGAAAATGTAGTAGTATAAGAAAATTAAGTTGCGCCTTCGCTACTAGCTATATCTTTTGGCGTAATGGTAAGCGCTTGATCCTAACAATTGGTATCAGAGCCATGTCACGGGTTTGAAAACTGTGCAGTTAAAGTTGGCGCGGGGTGAGTGAGGGAGGGGGGGGGGGGGGGGGGGGGGGGCGCTTGATCCTATATTGACTGGCATTTTTACATGTCAGTCCTGCCCATTCTGAAAAATGTGAATAATCTTTGATTTATTCTTGGCTATGTTATCCACTTTCTTACCCATGGCCACTGCTCTTATCCAAAATCAGGAAAAGAATTGACTTTGTTTTTCTCAGAAATTTTGTTTCAGTTAGCCTGCATTCTTATTTTGATGCAATTCACTTCATTTTTGTGACTCCTGGAATCACCATTTCAGGTCGGCCATCTTGGAGACACTTATCAGGAGTGGGTTCACCAACCTATTGCTAGCAGAGAAGGTCCTCGATTCTTTGAAAGCGACTTTTGGGAGGTATTTCACTTATATCTGCTCAAACGTCCCATATTGAAATGTCTTACACTTGCTTGTTTAAGGTCACATTTCACTTCCACACAAATGTATATGACCATTTTCTACTTATATGTGCGCATGTAAACTTATGCATAGTAGTTCTTCTTATCATCTTGATAGGTATGCTGACTCTTTTAATTGAAACAGTTCCTCACCCTCACAGTTTGGTGGGTAATCCCGCTTGTTTGGCTCCCAGTTGTATGCTTCTGCGTTTCAAAGTCGATTCGGATGGGTCACACTGTTCCTGAGGTGGCACTGATGGTAGTATTTGGCATTTTCATTTGGACACTGCTAGAATACACTCTTCACCGCTTTCTTTTCCACATTAAGACAAAGAGCTATTGGTAAGGTCTAGGGTAAATGTTTTCGTGGTGTTTGAACTTTACCTTCCTATCTGATTTATTAAATATATATTAACTCTGTGATGCCAACTGCAACTTGTTGCAGGGGGAACACTATGCATTATCTTCTTCATGGTTGTCATCACAAGCATCCTATGGATGGGCTTCGCCTCGTTTTCCCTCCTGCAGCAACTGCTATTCTCTGTGTGCCGGTATGTGTCCACACACCATAATCCCGTTTTTCATTACCTGGAATTCTTCTTCTTCTTGTTCTGTATGTATTGTGGGTAGTGATCTTGAACTCGGATCCTTGTTTGTGTTGAGCATATAATATAACATAAACATAAATGTGCAATCCAACTATCAGCTTAGGCTTTTAGTTGAGATAGAGTACATGCTTCAATTTGGTATCAGAGCCATGCCAAAGGTCATGGGTTCGGATGTCCGGTTTTCTTCAGCTGCTGATGGATGAAGCTTTGTTATCGCAGTTTTGGAACATAATAGCACTCATGGCTACTCCTTCCACCACTCCCGCTTTGTTTGGAGGAGGTTTGCTGGGTTACGTCATGTATGATGTGACCCATTACTACTTGCACCATGGACAACCAACAAGCAAGGTTCCTAAAGGTCTCAAGGTAAGTTAATCTAAGATGACCATACGGGCAACTTTAGCTCGGGTTTGGTTTTCAGTTTTCAAATTTACTCGTCACTCTGTTATCGTCTCAAATGGCAACTATGAACCTCGTAAAGCAGGAATGCCGTGTGCATGAATTGATACCGAGTTTTGAGCTTAGCTTGCTCGTTTTGTTTTGCAGAAATATCACCTGAACCACCATTTTCGCATCCAGAACAAAGGCTTCGGCATCACTTCTGCGTTGTGGGATAGAGTGTTCGGAACACTTCCTCCATCAATGTCAGCCAAGAAGAGTAGGTAATTAAGTAATTTGATCCATCCCAGGTTAAGAATTGGTAAATTATTATAGAATTCAAAATTGTGTTCCCCAACCCACATTCTTCCACTACTGTAACTTGGTACCAGTGTTGTTCTAGGCAGTGGCTTCAGAGTGCAAGAATTTGTGTACTGTACTGTACTGTATCTATTACTCCACTTCATTAATTGTTTGCCCACATCGTACTAAAGTTAAGTTACCATAATGTCGTGCAAGTACAATTATACACTGGATCGAGTCTGAGAATCACATTGTGAGAGTTACATCCAATATAGTGGGCTCTTTGTGAGTACCAGATACAATCCTCCCACCTAATGATTTGTTGAACTATCGTGATTTACTTATTCATTATCTGGTCAGGCATGGGGTAGGGGAGTACAATTATTGACCGTTAATTTAAAAATAAATAAATAAAATTATTTAACTTTGACAATAAAAACGTCACGACACCACTTGATTAATTAAAAAGTTTATTTCTGGAATAATTCATTATAAAATGTCTTTATGTAAATTCTTATCCCTTTTATGGGAAGAAAGTTAAAGGAATGAAAATCAGGGAGGGGGAGGGGAATAGAATCAGTGGAAGATCCCCAAAATTGTGGACAGAAAGCTTCAGCTATAGGCATGGTGAAGTAATGTGCGTAGTTTGTCACATGGCTAAAGGTAACGTGACACTGATTCCTAAGGTTTATATTATTGCCAATGTAATATACCATTAAGTCTTACCCATTACATTAAGTCTTACCCGTTCTTCTTTCGAGTAAGAGTCAAACGATACATATATGACTTAAACCAAATTCGATTTAGTCTCATTAATAAGATTTCCAGATGTTGATAACTCGGGCCAAATTCGATTCAGTCTTACCAATATGGATAACTCAGGCCAAATTCGATTTAGTTTCACCAATAAGGATATCATATGTTATTTCGAGAATTCCTTTCTATGTCTGATTGTAGGGTATGATTGAATCTCCCACCTTCATTTACTGTGGATGCATTGCGTTCGGAAGTTTATTAATGAATGTCTGTTAGTTTTTTTTTGGAATAAGGTTCAAATTGGCCACTGAACGTAACCTGAAAATGCAATTAGGCTACTGAACGAAAAAAGAAAGTGCAATTAGGCCATTGAACACTCAAAAAATGTGCAATTAGGTCACTGAACTCTCCAAACGTATGCAATTTTACCGGATAGCAGGTTACCATCAATTTTAGCAGGTTACCTGCTTACGTGGCAGCTTAGTTGGCATTTTTAATAATTAATTTTAATAATAAATTTTATAAAAAATTGGAAAAAATTAAATAAAAAATAAAATAAAGTCGTTTTTATTTTTAAAATTTTTTTAATAAAAAGTTATTATTAAAATTTATTAAAAATTAATTAAAATTTATTAAAAATGCCAACTCAGCTGCCACGTAAGCAGATAACCTGCTAAAATTGAGGGTAATCTGCTATCAGGTGAAATTGCACATTTTTGGAGTGTTCAGTGACCTAATTACACTTTTTTTTTTCATTCGATGACCTAATTGCACTTTCACGTTACGTTCAATGGCCAATTTGAACCTTATTCTTTTTTTTTTTTTAATATAATATTAAGTATCGACGCAGGCGAAATTGAACGGTGAGGATGAAGGTGACAGGTGGAGTGGGGCGGCAAAGGAGTGATGTCACAAGGTGTCAGGCGCCTAAGCAAGTGTCTTGCCTGCGAATGGATCAATCTGACTATGAAGAAATCCACTGTTTAATTTATTATTTAATTAAACATAGTTACCAGTTGTCTCTTATCATATACTCCGTATATTATTATCATTTAAGTATATACCAATCATGCTTAGGGTTAAAATGAATCCATGATCCTTCTCTGTAAGATATAAAAAGTATCATTCAAAATTCATAATTTTGTCCGGTACAAAATCAATTTGCAGTTGGACCTCCGACCTTATAGTTACATGTTTCCTTTTGAGTAACTCTAGTCAAGTTGACTGAATAGTTAATTAATTTGATAACAATAAGGTTTAAAGTTCGATTCCAGATTGTCTATTGACCTTCTTAGTTTGAGCTGGATATGGTCACAAGGCGGAATTTATTCAAAGTGTAACCTTCAAATAATGGTTATGTGTTTTTCGTAAATCAAAAAATATAGACAAAACTTGTGTGAGACTGCCTCATGAATCTTTGTCCGTGAGATGGGTTGGATTGAAGACAACGCCACAACGGAGTGTGTAAATAACACAATTTTAGTTATAAGTATTGCAGAGTATAATATTAATCAGTAGTAACAATCAATTTTCACTACATATAAGCATTACAATATATATCATAAGTAACGATTTATTTTTAATTCAAATTGGTATTATTATTATTATTATTATTATTATTATTATTATTATTATTATTATTATTATTATTATTATTATTATTTACAATAAGTAATACGGAGTACAATTTTTCATAACTAACATTTCACATATAAATATTACAATATTTATCATTACTTCATTAGTAATAATCAATTTATCCTAAATAGTATCATAATTTCATTTTTATATATATATATATATAGACAGGGGGATACCCAATTAAATCAAATGCCTCCACCGAGGCACGAACCTATCATCTTGGTACCACTGGACTACAAAGTCCTTGGTTCATAATTTCACATATAAATATTACAATATCTATTATAAATAACAATTTCTTCATTTTAAATTTGTATTAAATTTTTGACAATAAATATTATGATTTCTATCATAATTAACAAGCAACTATCATATTCTAAATTCAACCCGTCTCTCAAATTAAAATCAGTGAGACACTATCAGACAAGTGTGACTTAAGAATATAATATTTCATTAAAAAGGAGACCTCAAACAAACGTAAGCCTCGAGGTAATCAAGACTAATCTGTCATTATGCAGTGCCTAATCAAGTCACAAAACATAATAAATTGTATAATTTAATTAATTAATTAAAAAAAAAAAAAAAGATGGCGTTTAATTAAAGGCGGATATCACATGGGGTAGGATGCTTGTGATTCCTTTGATCTTATATTATAATAATAAAAATTATTAAAAGCGATGGAAATGGGTGACAGAGAATCATATCCCAGTCTTAATTTGTTTGTATGTGAGGCCCCTAAAACCCTAACCATAAGGGGAATTGTCATGCATGGGAGTGGGGTATGAACCCCCTCCTCTCTTTTGTCTGCACTAACCTTATTCAATTCGACTCAAAATAGTTTTCTTCTCAATCGAAAAGGATATTTAATTTGCCACTTCTAACTAACTGTTTCAGCTTTCTGTTTCATAGATTTGGACTGCTGGCTTCAATTGGATCACACTTGGTGCAACTTTAATTTTGCTCAATGTGCCAACATTTTATTGGACCGGGTCTTGTCTGACGTGACGACGAGACGGAACTGACTGCAGCACCAACACTCATGCTTCAATTAAATCTAATCGTGTTAGATTGTCTGACGTGACGACGGAACTGACTGCAGCACTAACACTCATGCTTCAATTAAATCTTATCATTTTAGATTGTCTGACGTGACCACGGGACTGACTGCAGCACTAAAACTCATGCTTCAATTTGGTTTATGTAATACTTTTGTTAAGCTTCATGATTTATCCGTGTTTATTTATACCCTTTGTTCTCTATATCACAATTTGCATCTATACGCTTATGAAACGTACGGGCTGAACTCAAATTTGACCGAAGGTAAGCATCATTTGGATTAAGTCTAATCTAACATGACAGGATTGATTAGAGCACCAAATTTGAAAAGCATCATTTGTGTGTGTGTGTATATATATATATATATATATATATATATATATATATATATATATATATATATATATATATATATATATACACACATGGCCAATTGGTAGTTGCATTAATGTGTTATGTATGGTAATTAAGAGGACACCTTGTAGAGATGACAGAGGAGTCCAGTTATTGATTAACAAGTTGGTAATGAAAATAAATAAATAAATAAAATAGTATGGAACCATGGGCAGCTGGCAATTTATAATAATAATAAATAAATAAAAATAATGAATGCAAATTTATATATCCAGGCAGTGCAGTCTCCCCATGGCCTCCATATGCATCAGTATATTCCCCAGTTTCCAACATCATGTGCAGAATGTATCTTGGCTGCTCCTTAACATGTGTGTGGGTATATAACCCCACCCCAAAACCAAATATATAAATAAAAATTTACAACTTAAATTTACAAACTAACAACCACTTTCAATAGAAATTAGCGAATTTATTCAGCTTTTGTTTGTATACCTCCCCCCCCCCCCCCCTCCCCTCCCCTCCCCTCCCCTCCCCAAAAAATGCATCAATAATGCAATTGCATTCTTCAATTTAAAAAAAAAAAAAGTTTTAATTAAACTCTTGAACTTATAAAAAAAAACGTAATTAATATCTTTAGCAGGTTTTCATAGAGTAATATGTTTACTAGATATGCCATATGACTTTTTTTAGGTGAATAATAATAATAATAATAATAATAATAATAATAATAATAATAATAATAATAATAATAATAATAATAATAATAATAATAATAATAATAAGATTTTAATATTTTTTGAAAAATAAAATTTGGCTTCCATCGCATTCGAGAGATGAGACTTTTCGTCTTTGTCGTTGCTCAGAAGAATACCGTTCGGATCTGAGTGAAGAACATGTCTTTGTCCAAATCCAAAAAAATATAGGTGGCCGACGAACAATGGCGAGGGAGAGGCTAGAGGTCACCGGTGATGTCAAGATACTTTTTTTTTTTTTTTTAAATACATATCAAAATCAAATAATAATAATAATAATAATAATAATAATAATTATTATTATTATTATTATTATTATTATTATTATTATTATTGTTGTTGTTGTTGTTATTCTTATTATTATTATTATTACATCACATCAATTCTAAAAATACAGACTCATTGCCAAATCGCTTTTAAAAAACTACATACCATGTCTAGTCAGCATATTATTTAGTAATAACCCACTAAAAATAATGTTAATTGCACTTTCTTTTACAAATTCAAACATTTAATTGCACTTTGTTTACAAGTTCAAAAGTCTAATTAAAGCTTTAAGAAAAAACATCAAGAACTTAATTACACAAGAGCTTCTTTGATCATTTTTATAAAATATTTTCACAACTTAATGTTTTACACGAGATTATTTCTAACAAAAATTTGTAGTCATAAAGTTGTGAAATTATAATAATTAATTCTCTTCTGATGAGAATGTACTTAATTAATTATCATCTTTTAACTATGCAGTTTTTAATTTGTATTTAGTTTACTCTAACTGGATATAATATTTGGGTATCTGTAAATCACGGTAGATATTTGATTTTTGATTAGTGAAGTGGATGTTGAAACATTATTAATAGCGAGAAATAGGGAAGAACAGTAGTTAGCACATTAGAGTCGTGAAAAGTCCCATCAAAAGCAAAGGAGGGTCGGTGAATCTGGCTATGATCATTGGTCCATTGAAATATATATATATATATAATATACCAATTATTTCAGTTTCTAGTAAACAAAAGCCACCTATATATATGTCCTATCATTTCCTCACATTATCTTCCACCCAACACATTATTATTTTCACTTTTATTGTGATATGATAAAACTAGCATAATATACGCCCAATGCGCCAAATCTCATATTATAAATCATACAATCATTGCTATTTTTTTCCCATCTAAAATTGTTGAAAAATGAGAGGTTGTAAGTAAAAATGAGATTTTTAATCATTTTTTTTTAAAAAAAAATCTTTTTGTTATATACTGAACATCTACACAAATGTTTGAAAGTACCAATTACGTAGTTAAAAAGATTGTCAAAAATTTAGATGACTAAACCAACAATGACAACCAATAGTTACTTATCCTATTGTTGTATAATAGTAATTTTGTTTTTGAAAAATATATATATTGTAGATGGAAGGTGTTTTTCCCGTGGTCCTTGCTTAACTTTCGGGAAGCTTACCTAGTGCTTTGAATAGTCAATGAGAAATTAAGACAAGACATATCTTTAAGGAGCAAAACATAACCAAGCTACTAGGTTTCTTGTGAATGAGTTATTTCTCATGATTGAGACTTGCAAGTGATTGATAATCGTCCATCTAATATTCTTAAACGAATTTTAATAGAGAAAGATTTAGTATACTGAGACACAATGAAATGTTGTTATTTGGTGCAATTAGTTTTTCTTTATGTATAATTCTTATGATGATATAAAAATAATAATTACTTGCAAATTCAGTTAACTTTAAATAAATAACAACGAGAAAGAATTTAAAATATATTTTTTTGTCAATAATTCACAGTTGTTTGACATCATTCATTCTAATAATTGGAATATTAAAAATGCCAATATGCCAATATATTCTAGATTTGATGGAAGTTCACATCATTAATCTAGCTACTGAAATTTAAACAATTTTTTCTTTCTTTCTTTAATTTGACTTATTCTAACGTTGTTTTAGTTAATCTAATTTGTTCACAGCTTATAAAAAAGCAGAATCTGCTAAAAGTATAATCTGAGCCTTTTTGAAGATCCATTCCATTATATATATATATAATAAATACAAAAGAAATAAGAAGTGTAATTAAACTAAACGAGGTTAGTTGTTTGTCCCTTCCTATTCCAACTTCCAAGCTAGTGCTAATCATGCTTTCCATGTCACTTACTTACCTAATCATACTTTCAATGCCTAATCAGTAATCAGCCCAAGTGTGCAATATCTGGGGTCATGTCATTTGACTTTTATGTCTAATTTTCATAATCCTCCCACACTCAAACTTTATTAGTGGAATGTTCGTGTAATAATATTTTTATTTTGATTTTTTTTTAAAGAAGCTAATCTATGTTATGGACCTAAGTTTGGCGCCTAACCTGATAGTCAAATACATATGACATAGACCCAAGTTTTAAGAAGTTCATTGGGGAATTGATGAGCACCATGATAAAGAATAATGTGACATGACTACATTAATTAGCCTCTGATCTAACTCTCTTGAACTAATAATGTCGCTATATGTTGACCAATCATCAACTACAACATTCATACGTGCCTTATCCCTGGCTGTGACATTGGCCACTAGGGGATTGAGGAAAGACTTAAAGGAATAATTTTATCACAAAAAGATGAGATAATGACAAACATATCGATTTTCTCCGCTATCTCATTAGGGCAGATTTGCTTAGAGCTACCATTCTTTTTACCTTATTCCAGAAATTTATAGGCTTCTTACTCCCCTTCGATTATAGATAATAAATCAAGAAGGTTTAGTTTAATTATGAGTACGTGATGGAGAAATTGAACTCAGCTCCAAAATAACTATTTAAGGAAAAACTCAAGGAATGAGAACAAGACAAAGAGTGTTGAGTACAATGAAAAGTGTATGGGTAAGACAAAAGGTTCTCCCAATAAGGCAAGGATTGACCTATTTATACAAGAAAATTAATGCATGGATCATTTATTAACGCTACTCCACAGTCCACATAACCCGAATGTTTCCCGAGCTAAGTGGATACTTATAACGCTTGTAATGGTTGTAAAGGTCGTAATGACTATAGATTATTGAGTCCATTTATTTGACCTCATATGCAGATTCGACATTTTCTCGAGCCAAGCCGATCTTCCTAGGCGACCCAGGGATCGACATCATTGTCTTGAACTTTTAGTTTCTTGGGTTTAAAATTTTTGGGATGACTCCAATATATCTATCAATGAGAAATTTAACAAATTCAACTTTCAATTGAAAAAAAAAAAAAAAAAAAAAAAAGATGAGAATTGTCGATGATTTTGTAGTCGAATGTTATAAATGTGACCTAGAATTTAAAAGAAAAGATAATTAGTCATTGATCATGACTAATTAAATATGTATTTTAATTGTAGTTATAATAATAATAACAATAATCAAAAGCTAGGTAGCTGGGTCAAGTTGGCTCACACATCAAATTAAAAGACAAAATGCTGTTGGAGGAGTATAATAGCCACGACATTTAGTGGTAGGAATGTAAGTAGACACTGGTGGGGCTTCCAAAATTCTTCATTAATAATTATAATAATAATCAAACTTCATTACAAAAAGTTCATTTACTTAACTTTTTAAAAGCTAATTAGTTTTTCTGAATAAAAACTCTTTTATTAAATTAAACATCAAAATAAAGATTTAGTATTGGCACGAAGTCGCTCTCCCAAATAGGAAGTCATGGGTTCAATTTCCAGTGGAGACGATATTGACTCTTAGTACTTTAGTACTTTAATTAGTAGGTTCAGAAAGTAGTTATGAACAGATACTAACTTGTTTATTAGGGTACAACTCCAGTCAAATTGATCAAACTGTTGACTTGATAACTACAAGGTTCTAAATTTGACTTTTAATTAAAATGATTTATTGACATTCTTGGTTTGAGTCTGTCCGTTATTGACAACCTAGACATTCTTGATTTGAGTCTGTCCATTATTAACAACCTAGACTAATTTACCTCCTTGTGATTTTTGTCGACTAAGGTCACAATATGTAATTTACTCATTACGCACCCTTATTTGATCGAGCCCATTAATTACTCGGAGTGAAGATTTGATGGCAAATTATTGTATGGACCATGGTCCACATAATGTTATGTGGACCATAACAAAAAGTACATTTCTAATATACTAAATGTACATTATTTTTGTACTGAATGTACATTATATAATATAATGTACACTCAGAACAAAAATAATGTATATCCCCTGTATACAATATACATTAGTTTTGTACTGAATGTACATTATTTTTATATTAAATGTACATTATTTTATAGTAGACAAAATATGGTCTACACAACTTGTGTGGACCATGGTCCATACAATAATGATTGAGATTTGATCGAGCCCATTAATTACTCGGAGTGAAACTAGATTGAGTCTTAAGCTCTTTATTTTATGCATTCAAAAGGTTATTATTAGTGAAGTGGAAAATTAGAAACATGTGTGCATAATGTGTGTTGGATGTAAGGGTTTAAGAATGAGTAGCCACTCTTAGTGACGTACGGTAAATCACAACATCAAAGTCAAATCCCTCCATTCTATATACAAATTAAAGCTAAGGGCAGCTAGTCACTTCAAGTGCTTGTTGGTTCTATTCCACAATATATACACTAATTATGAAAATTTCTATCATGCCCATAAATGAATAATAATAATAATAATAATAATAATAATAATTATTATTATTATTATTATTATTATTATTATAATCACAATCATAATAGATATGGGAAAATAATATTTTGGACTTTGAAGACATACATATGGTATATACTCAATTCTTGAGTTATAAGCATGTCTATCTTTTGCTCTTGCATTATCCATGAAGTGGTATAGTATTTTTGGGCATTGTTGTTAGCTAGGGCCGCTAGGCTTTGTTAGTTTGTAATGTGAATGAGCTTTTTCCTTTTTGGAGAAATGACATATTCCATCTTTAAGTTATAATTGTTCGTTCTTTAAATTATACATGCAATGCATGTTATATAGATTTAGTCTCTGTGTTATAAGTGTGTTTATTTTTAAGTATAGAAATTTTTTCTACCCTGCTCCAAATCGCTGAGTTACCAAATATATTTTTGGAGTCAAAACACCAAAATGATAGATCTGTCATTAATTACCAAACATGGCCTATATAGCAAAACTTAATTGTTGGCCTATATAGCAAAACTTAATTGTAAATATAATTGTATAATAATAAGACTCATTTTTAATATGAGAGTATTTCATACAAGATAATCTCATAATAATTAAAAAAAAAATACTATGTGTGCTCTCATTTTTTACTATTAATATTTACTCTTATACAAAAAAAACAAAAAACAAAAAAAATTAATGTAGACCGTTGTATTGAGACTCACATGGAAAAAAGTAATTTATCAGAATTTGTTAGATTATTAAGTAAAATTTAAGAGTTCATAGTAGTACTCTAATCATTATGCATCATGGAAATATTTATGTAATTTTTTTATTTGTTGATATATATAGAAAAGAGCATGCGTTGGAGGGGTAGGTTTGGTAGTGTACCCTCCGAGAAATGCGGCTACTTGCCACCTCTTTTTTTTATTATTTTTTTTATTTTTATCACATATATATTTTAAAAAATGACTTGTCCACCACCTTGAAACAACTTTGGTGACTGGATTCACTGGAGAATGGAGTTTGACAATTTTTTATTTTAAAATTCTTTTCTCCTTTTTCCAGACCCCCGCGAGGGGCGGGAGGGACAGAGTAAAAAGTAACAGATAAAGGGTAATCGTCTTTCTATTTCTTAGACTTGTGAACAGTAATATTACTAATCATATTTTTTTTTTTTCACTTTTTACTTTTATTTTATTTCTTACTTCCGTAATATGCTTATGATGATCGGGGAACAAAAAAGTACGTCTTAATTTTTTATGACTTTTAATTTCTTTGATTCATTAGAGTTAATTACCGATTTGATCCATCGACTATGAGAATTTCACCAATCTGGTTCTCGATTTTAAAAATTTCTCAATTTAGTCTCTTATTATGTTTTTTTTTTTTTAATCGAAATGGTCCTAACCGTTAGACATCTGTTAACTCGGGATCAAATTGGTAATTTTGTTATAGTCAAGGAACTATTTCGGTCATCACATACACCATTTTCTCCGAAAGTTAATTACTGAAATGATCCCTTGACTATAGCGAAATTATCAATTTGGTCCTGAGTTAATGGATGTCTAACGGATATGACCATTTCGGGTAAAAAAAATCATAATCGGAGACTAAATTGAAAAATTTTAAAAGTCAAAAACCAAATTGGTGAAATCCTCATAGTCGAAGGACCAAATCGGTAATTAACTTGATTCATTACATGCCATAACTATTATCTGAATATGTGATTTAAGTGAAATTTGTATTGTGATTGCAATCAACAAAGAAAAATAAGAAAAAAAAATCAATTTTAGTTATCTATAGTTGACCGATTCAAACAAAAAAGAATAATAAGCAGCCCTCACATAGAGTCAAACTTCAGACTTTGTGGTTATATACCAAGTGTCTTTTTTTTTTTCTTTTTTTTTTTTGTTTTTTGTTAAACTATGAGGTGTCACAATCATTATTGCATGGACCATGATTCACACAACTGTGTAGACTACAAAAGTACATGATTTGAAAGTACATTATTTAAGTACTGAGAATGCATTAATTTGTATATTATCAAATGATGCTCATTCATTATACAAAAAATGTACTTTTAGTATATTAAAAATGTACCTTGTATTTACAAAAAAATAGATTATTTGGGTACTGAAAGTACATTATTTTGTACTTTAGTACTGAATAATGTGATTTCAGTACTCAAATAATGTATTTTTAGTATATTAAAAATGTACTTTTTTATGGTCTATATAAAATTTTGTCGAGGTATTATGAGTAGATCCTAACTATGTAAGACACTTTTAAGCTCATATCTTCCATACTCAGACTAATCAGTATCTTTTTCTTCTTATAAAATTTAGATGAATAGCGAGTGTATTACACATTAAGTATACATTTATCTTTTTAATAAAAAATAAAAAAAAATTGAATAGCTAGGAGGCATTTGGGTCAAGTCAATGTTAAATTTGAATTCAACCAATTAATTATTGGAATTAATAGAAATTGGAAATTGGAAATTGGAAAACTATGGGGCCAAGTAACTATATAAATGCACGTGGGTAACTGTGAAAAATTAAATTTTCAGAAGCAAGAAATCCAGAAGTATAGAAATATAAACAGTTGCATGATGCCTCCATGGTCACATATAAAAATAAGTTAAATAAATAAAAAAAAATAAATAAAAAAAAAACAAGAAAGTTTTACGCCAGATCGAGTTCGATATTGAAAATTCTGGGATACATTCGATTTATAAGACTGAATAAGCATTCAATAATAAAAACTTTGTTTTGAAATTTAGTTGGCTCAACATTAATGTTTATCATTTTTTTATTTATTGAGATGTTATCAAATAGTGTAATGTGCCATCAAATAATTCGGAAGGAACATAATTATGTGTCATTCAAGATATGACATTTGATTGAGTAATTGGATCAATAACTCATCTCATGATGATTTAAGTTGAAGAATCAGCCAATCACCTTGTGCACAGATGGCACTTGAATTGGACTCCTATAATAATTATATATCATTTTAAAAACTTCTCATGTTAATCAACTGTTTTTAGTTAGTAACATTAAATTAAATACTATTTTAAAAAAAATAAATTATATATAAATGAATTTAATGAAACTCTATTATTAAAACCACACATAAAATGAGGTAAATGTAGTATTTGGTACTATAATAATAATTATTATTAGTTTTAAAATCTAATCCATTCAACAAGTAGCTAATGCAAAGTACAGTGGAGCTCCTAGCTAGAATAGTATTTGGGTATTGAAAAGTTGAACCTAAGCCATCAGTTTCATGCAAGTGGTACCTACAAATTGAAGAAGAATTACCTTTAAACAAAAAAAAGTCCCATATTTATTAATAATATTACATTATTATTATTTTTACCATAAGTTTGAAAGCCAATTCTTTTTCTCATCCATTGCGTATAGAAATGGGGTTTTTAAATGAAAAGTCAGCGACCCCCACCCCCACCCCCACCCCACTACCCTCTCTCTCTCTCTCTCTCTACATTTTGGAGAGGGGAGAAACATTGGTTCCATTGAATGAATCTTGCTTGTTTCCTTATCAACGAAAAACACACCTTCTTCTTCTTCTTCTTCTCCACATAAGTCTTCCATAGCCTAATCGATCAATACATACATATATACATACAACCCAAACAAAACAAAATATAGTCTACAAACGACTGCATGTTCTTTACGTCTGTTCGGTGCAAAACATACCCAACTCTATTCTTAATCTCCCCAAACAACAATTTCCCCGAAGAAGAAGTCGTTTGATTGAGTATGTGCAGCCAGTTTCAGCTGCACGGCATGGAGAATTATCAGGGAGATTTAGCGGATATTGTCCGGGGCAGCGGATTGGCCGGAAACACAGCCCAGGAAGCCTCCCCGCCGGCGGTTCCCGACACGTGGCAGTACCCGGGTAGCAGCGGCGATAATATGGCGGCGGCGATGAACTGCTACTCCTCCTCCTCCGATCACCACGATTTCGGGGATCCGTTTTGTCACTTGAGAGATCCGTTGATGTTCCAGGAGCTAGCCATGCCGCCGCCGCCGCCTCCCTCCGCCGCGTTCTTCACCTGCTCTGATAATGATCTCGATCTCGTCGACACCGCGGCGGCGGCACCGGAAACCGGCACTAGTTCAAGCGTCTTCCCCCCGCCGAAGCTCGTTCTAGACGAAGAAATGAAGAGACCACCAGCCTGCAACATATTCTCCAGAATGCTCCAGATCTCCCCCAATTCAAACCTCAACCCTCCGGCGGCCGGCGGCGGACTGGCTTGCAGCGAAAACATAATCTCGGCATCCTCCTCCGGAAACGCGGCGGGGCTGCAGATCTCATCTCCGCGAAATACGGGCTCTATTAAACGAAGGTCAGCGCTACTAATCCCACTTCGTTGATGGATTGAAATCTCACTCTCCATATTTTATGAGATTCTCAGATCATAGAAAACTGCAATCCTTTTTAAAAAATTATTTCACAAACTTTAAGACACCCATCATTAATTACCCCTTCTAATTAACAATATTATTCCCATATCAATTTCAGACAATTAATTCTCAGTCCATCTAAGGCCAAACACGATTAAACCCAAAACTTTTCCAAAAAAAAAGAGAGAGAGAGAGACAATAGATAAAAGAATAGGATTCTCAAGCTAAGGTACAGAGATTAATATTATCATGGTTATCATCATAGTCACGGTTACTATATTCTCTAATGAAAGCGTAGGGTTTTGAAGGAATCATTTCACGAGTCAACCTAACACCTATAATGAATGAAAACATATGGATATTGTTTTTCGTTAATTTTAAGGTTTTTTTTTTTTGGGTTAAAAAAATTTGTGGACAAATTAAACTAATTGAACTATAAGGACTAATGGGTAGTGATGAAAATATGAAATCACAGACTGAGCTTTCATGCACATACTATATAGTATATATACATACATAAGGTGGTGTTATGAGACAAGAACAACTTTTCATGGGAGATCGATGGGAAGGTTGTTTGAGGGAATAGCCATCCATCGCTTTCATGATAACTCATTTTGCACGGCTCAAAAGTGAAAATTCTATTGTATAAATGTTGGGTTTTGTGGTTCTGAAACTAATTAATGTGTATATATATACATGGGGTGGGTGCAGGAAGAGTCAGGCGAAGAAGGTGGTGTGTGTGCCGGCGCCGGCGCCGGCGAATAGCAGGCCCAGCGGGGAGGTGGTGCCGTCTGATCTGTGGGCTTGGAGGAAGTACGGCCAGAAGCCAATCAAAGGCTCCCCTTATCCCCGGTGAGTTTCACTTTCATAGCTATGATGAGAAATCCACATGCAAAACATTAAAATAATCAAAAATTAAAATTTCTACATGCACATATTCATCTAATCATTCTTTCATTTCTTGCATACATTGATAGATTGTATATAATATCACGTCATACAGTATGTACTTTAAAGAGAGTATAATTTCCAGAGTTTGACTTTCAATTGGATTGATTTATTGGTTAATCACAAAATTACAAGCATAATGAAGTGGCTTATTAGTTTCCTTGGTTTGAGCCCCTTAGCTATAGATTAGGCAACTTAAGTTGATTTACTTTATTATTATATATGTACTCCTTTACTAATTAACATGATAAGGTGAAGTTTACCCTGATTTCTCTTAGACACTCGTAAAAGCTTTGCTAAAACATAAAAGATAAAAATATATTTTGTAATAGTTGCACTTTTTTGAAGCATGACATGGTATATACTACATCATAAAAAGTTATAGGGCAGAATATATAGCATATGGGTGTTTAGGGTGAAAAAGATTTGAAAAAGTATAGAATAGATATTATTCGTAAAGAATTATTAATGTTTTTGAAAAAAAAAAAAGAGAAATTGATGTATATATAATACATAATACATAATGCATATATTTATATATTAGACGTTCTCATGTTTTCACCAGTGCATGTTGAAGTCCTATATTTGCGGCAATCATACATACATCCATCATAAAGTATTACCCTTCAGCTGTATTTAATTTATCTAGCTTTGATAAATGAACGGTTACTAGAATTACAAAACCAAACTAATTAACATTTTATGATACTGCCAAGGACATTGTGGTCTAGTGACACCAAATTGCTCTCCTATATAGAAGATTGTGGGTTTGAGTCTCGGTGGAGGTGAAGACGTTGACCTTTTGTGCTTCAGTAGGTTGAGAATGTAGTTATGAACAGATATTGCATTATAAAAGTTATGATATTGTTGTTGCTAAAAATGAAAATCCTATTCAAACATAGTTAAACATCTAATTTGTCAAAAAAGGAGGAAAATTAAACTCTTGAAATAAAAAGATTAATTTTTATTGTAACCAGATTGACATTGACTTTTAATTTAGGTTGAAAGACGTCATATGTATATTTGACTACATATATATGGTTAGTTATGACCAATCTCCTTTGCGGGCATTAGGATCACAGGGTAACAGAGTTTACCCGTCAGTATACACTATCATATGGTGATTAGGGTTTAAAAAGTTAGTTGTTAAAGGATGTAGTAATATATGATTCTTTAATTTGATTAACCCTAAGAAAAACTTGTGTGCGGCTAGTAACATACTACATTTCATGCTAAACTTGTTAGTGTTTTGAGACTTCCGTTCACGTAGTCTTTATTTTATTACCATTTAAACTTTTAATTGTGACAGAACACGTCATTCCATTATATACTTATGAGTTATGAGATAGTCTATATTGTTTAGTGGCTAATTAGCTTGATTATATGATGGCAGGGGGTACTATAGATGCAGCAGTTCAAAAGGTTGCTCGGCAAGAAAACAGGTGGAACGTAGCCGGACTGATCCAAACATGTTGGTTATCACCTACACTTCCGAGCACAACCACCCCTGGCCGACGCAGAGAAACGCCCTCGCCGGTTCTACCCGAGCACAAGCCGCCAAAAACGCCGCCGCCGCCGCCACCAAATCCTCCATTTCCCAAACCCCAACCCCGCCCACCACTAATGACACCCAAACGGATCACCACACAATGTCCGACACCCCGCCGGTGAAGGAGGAGACCACGACAGCGGCGGAGGACCGCGACGGCGATGACAACCCCCACCACGTCATGCAAATGGACGAGTTCCCGGGCGGGTTCCCCCAGAGCTACAAACCCGCGCTGCCGTCGGCGGGAGACAACGACGACGACGTCACCACCCACCACCACCACCACCCGGAAGATTTCTTCGCCGATTTGGGAGAGATAGAATCCACCGACCCTCTAAACCTCATGTTCTCCCAAGGGTTCCCGTCCGGACAAGAAAAGAAAGCCGCCGCCGCCGGAATCGCCATTGATGACGCCTTCAACTTCTACGATTGGACCACCACCACCCCGACAGATAACAACAACAATAGTATACAAACGCTCGGAAAATCCGATTCCGGTCAGAGGGGATTGTAATAAAACCACATGTTATGGGCACTCCCAGGTAACACGGAAGTCTCAAATAATGTCCGACTGTTCATCAGAATCATCACATACAACACATCATTATTAATCATTCACATATATAATTGCATTCCCAGTCCAAAACCTAGCTAGTCTCATCTATCCTATGGATTGAATATATATATATTTGAATCTTTATATGATTGATACGCGTTTAATATATCTGTTTTGGTCACAATTTTGTAGTATCAAAACGTTGGACACGTATCAATTATATAAAGATGTGACATAAATGTTGTCTATGTTCATTTGTTTTTTTTGAGGTTTTTTTTTTTTTCTTCCCTTCTTACTCACCAACTGTGTTACTTGTAGCAAATGTAGCGTTAGAACTTTGTTGAAAAAATAGCAATTTTCGTCTTTATATTTATATAACATAGTAATTTTAGTCTTTTAATTATATTCGTGAGCATTATTGATCCTCTGGTTTTTTACCCAGGATAGTTTTGATTATTCTCATTAGAAGTGTCAGTTTTGGCAGGTTTGGTTTCAGTTAATAGAGATTTTAATTTTTTGATTTAATAATTTAGAATTGCAAATTATAAATGTGTCCTTATATTGAGTTATTGACTAACATACTACACATGTTACGCGTGCAATACAAAAATGAAAGGCTTTAATGATTCATTGATTACTGTTGACAAGGGATTAGAGTTCCAAATTAAGGAAGGTTTTAATGGTTTAGAGTTGGAAATTACTATTTTGCCCTTGTATTAACTAATCGACCCCACGTGTATGCAAAATAATTAATAAGGACCATCCCATCCCAACTGAGTTGGTTAAGTTGAGTTACAGATCTATTTTGTCGACTTCTCTTGCCTACATTGTTCCATTAGCCCGAGGCTGTTGGGGGGTTAGGCGTTATGAGGGTTACAAGTTTGACTTATAGTGAGAATGATTTTATTGGACTTTTTGATTTGAACTGAACAGCTACGAAACTAGGGTTAATTACAAAGCGGATTCTAAGTAGTGCACACCAAAGTTTTACTGGTCTTTGTTGATGGGAGATAGACCGAGTTGCAAAATTACTAATTTTTATAAACATTGAGATGAAAAAAATGCTATTTTTTTCCAACTTTATATTTGTAATAATTCCCAAAAATGTATTTTTGGGGTTTGAGGATAAAAAGAAAAGGTGTTTGTGGTTGTGAGGAAAATAGGAGGTAAGGTGCAGAGAAAAGTGAAAAAAAGATAAGTGGGAGTGGGAGTGTGGTGTGGGATAGAATAGATATGAGAATTGAATACATATAATTTGGATGCGACACGACACTGAGGAACAGAAGGATTGAACAGTGGAAACAATCAGAGGTACAATCCATGCTATCAGATCACATGAACGGAAAGTGAAATATAACAGTGAAGGGAGGTGATGAGAGATTGATGAAGAAAGGATGGGTGGATGGGACTTCTTTCCACCAACTGGAACGTACAAATAATTCAACCGTCTATTCATTTCCATCATCATCCTCCTCGTCATCTCTCATCATGTGGTTTACCGCAAACTTAGGAATTCTTCACTCGTGCTACCCATCAAAATAAAACATTAATATCCACAACTGATAAGGATGCTCTTAGATCAAATTAATTCATGCATTCGGAATTCGAGAAACTGAATGAGGTAAATTGTGAGTCGTTGTCCGTCGATCTCCAGGTTCACACTCCTTGTTTGTACACTCAGGTCTTCATTACCTCTGTTCAGTCAAGATTTCTCAATGACTTCTAAATTTCGAGTGAGATTTAGTCAATCAATCCGTCAAGGTTTTCCGAGAATCATCTGTGATGGATCAAACAAATTAAGCTAGCACATATATATATGTGTGTTTCTTTTACTGTTTTTTTTAATAATGCATTTGGATTCAAGTATATATATATATATATATATATATATATATATATATATATATATATATATATATATATATATATATAGAGTAAGATTCATGTGCAGACAGTGTAGATGTACGGTTACGCACCATTAAGTACACATAAATATACCTTAAAGTGTTCAAAAATGTACCACTAAGTGTGGTATTTTTTTTTAATATGTAGTACATTTTGTGATGCATTTGTACATTTCATTCTAGCTAGTGCATTTTTTAACACTGTATAGTACATATTTAATGGTGCAATCTGCACCGACCACACAAGAAGATCTGTCCCTATATGAAACGATATACATAGAGAGATGGGGGAGGGGTGGCTCTCTAGCCAATGGCCAGAGAAGCATTTCCCTTGCCAGCTAGATGGTATCGGCGTGCACAGCCATGAACGAGATTTGGATGTGTTCACATACATAGATTAAATAAAAGATGATTAGCACTTCGTGGAGAATTGAGATGAGACTAAAAAATATATATCCCTAGTCCCTACGTGTAACATATACTAATCAATCACAACAACTTAAATATATGTTATTGCAGTTGGAATAATCGTGGTTGTTGCCTGTTGGCACCTAACTTATCTCCCATGGATCCTCGTTAAAGGACCGCATCATGAGCCGTGTTGCTTCACACAATTAATGAAACTATAATGTATATAAAGTAAAATTAAATATCATTTTCACATATTTGGATGTATAAATATCGAATGAAACTATTGTTATATCAAAATGAAATTGTAGTTGTGTTGAACTGAAACTGTAGTGTATACAAAATGAAACTGAATAATAGTGTTACTTTTTGCGGAATGACGCGAAACGGGTGCCGTTTCTTTTCATTAAACAGAACGATGTCGTTTTGAAGTTCGGTGCATAATCGATTATGCACCCTGTGCATGATATAATTTGTCTGTATTAAGGGTTTGGGCTTTGGCCATCTTGAGATCCTTGTTGATCCACACCTTAAGTTGATTATTCTACCTTCAACTTAATACAAGTAGGGATGTCAATTTTCTCCGTTCTCGGTGGAGATCCCGATCATCGTTCCAATAGTGATGGGAATGAGGGCAAATTCGGGGAATGGGGGTAGGGATGGGGAATGTTTTCAATTCCCTGTCGGGAACAAGGATGGGATGGGAATACCCCTCCCCGCCCTACACCGTCCCCAATTTTTAAATATAATAATAATCGCCCTGCCCCGTCCCCGATTTTTAATAATAATAATAATAATAATAATAATAATAATAATAATAATAATAATAAGAAGGTTGTATATATGTTGTATTATATTTGGATATTAGATGTGTTATATTTTATATGAAAATTATTTAAATAATATATTTGACATTTTGATTATTATTGAGAATTAATGTAAATTTAACTATTATATGATTAAAATTTTAATATTTAAGTTTTTTTACGTAAATAGTGTTAATTGTACTAGTTTGTATGGTTTAAAAAAAAAAAAAAAACTACTTTAATTATAATTTGATTGGCAACGTGGATTCTCTGTCTCCAAAATTCCTCGTGACGATGAGAATAGAAAAAGATTTTTCATCCTGAGCGGAGATGGGGATGGGGGTATACTCCCGTCCCACGCCGGCCCCGTTGACATCCCTATTCAACAATGGTGTATCATTGGTCCCCATCAGCTTTCTTACAATTTCAAGTAGATAATCTTTCACTCTTTTTTGAAATTGGTCTTTGACCATTTGGGGAGAATTGAGATAAAGGCTCAAACATCCTTACAAATCTAATGTACATTATTTAATCACAACAACTTAAATATATGTAATTTGAGATAAAATTATCATGACAGTTGGTACCCCCGACTTACCCTCTAACAGATCCTCGTCAAGGGACATACCATGAGGCATGTTGTTTCACAAGTGTAGGCCACCTTAAGATCCTTGTTGATCCACACCTTGAGTTATCGTTCTAATTTTTATTGTAACGCCTCACCCATCTTCATCGCTTTCTCACAATTTTAAGTCTTTTTTTTTTTTAATAACAAAATTAGCCCTAATGAAATTTTAATTTAATGGAAGATTTTTGTTCAAATATGTAATTAATTATTTAAGTGCAACTGTACTTATAAGATTAAGAGTGGAATTAAGCAATAATTAATATTTTGAATTATAAATTGCATATATTAAACAAAGATGATTGATTTCAAAGTCAAAATATTTTGGGTTTACATTAGGGATGGCAATTTCAATCCGTCCCGTGGATATCCACCCGAATCCACCCCGCATGGATCGGGTTTTTTTGGTTGGTGGAGGGTGGTGGGTCGGGAGTAGGTGTTAAAAAAGTAAACCCGCGGTGAGTCGGGTTCTATGTACAAAACCCGTCTAGAACCCCACCCGACCCACCATGTAGTTATTTATAAATTTTTTTATAAGTTCATGTAAATTTTTACTATTTTTATATGTAAACTACTAAGTTTATTTTTAAAAATTAACAATTTAGTTATGATATTTAAATATTTCTATTATTTTATGTTTTATATAACTAATGAATTTTATTATTTTATTATGTGTAGGTAATTTAAATATTATTTTTTGAAAAAAAAATAATAAGATTATAAGTGGTGGGTATCCGTAGTGGGCACCCGCACCCGGTAGGGTTGCGCAAATTATGCTGTGCAACCGAATGCACCATGCGCATGGTGCATTCGATCCAAAACGACGTCGTTTTAGTTAAAAAACGCGCGTCCCACTTAAAAAAGAAATCAGGTTCGATTCTCGGCAATAACATTTTTATATATCCATAAATTCATAACTATATATCCACAAATTCATAACTATATATCTACAGCGAATGAATGAAGTAAAAATCCACAGTGAATGAATGAAGTAAAAATCTACAATGAATGAACTAAATATCCACAATGATTGAACTAAATATCCACAATGAATGAACTAAATATCGAGAAATTCATAACTATATATCCAGAAATCCATAACTATATATCCAGAAATTCATAACTATATATCCACAATAATGCTATTGCTGAGAATCGAACCTGAATTTTTTTCTTTTTAAGTGGGACGCGCGTTTTTAGTCAAAACGACGTTGTTTTGCATCATATGCACCATGCGCATGGTGCACTCGGTTGCACAACATAACTATTGGTAGGGGTGAGGGTAGGTTTTGAAAAAGTCCACTTGATACGAATTGAAAGTGAAGGTAAATAAAGACAAATTTAAGTAGGTCGGGTGATGGATGTAGTCCTTTCCGACCCACACCCGACCCATTGCCGGCCCTAATTTACATACCGTGGGGTGCAGTGGCTAAGAATGTTGAATAAGCCAAATGATATAAAGCCAAGCCAGGCCGACAAGGTGGAGATTAGCATTAGAACATTAGGCCGACAACGTTATCATTAATGCACTGCGAGCTCGGTACAGACTCCAAGGTTAGTAAGGCCATTAACGACACCCCATTAAAGGATAATAATTGGGCAGAATTATTTTTGGCCCATCACTGCAAATACCAATCGTTATGTCATGAAACCGTGTCCACCATTCATGGTGAATACGGTCCCAAATAGTAACGGTGCCTGTAAATGACACCGTTATCTTCCACCAATTTTTTTTTTTTTTTTTTAACAGCGTGATTTTTTTTTTTTTCATTTTCACATTTCGCGGTTTCACTTCTTCTTTGCACAAACTTTTTTAACACTCATAAATTATGGATGTGTAGACATGAATTTATGAATGTGCAGTTATGAAATTATGAATTTTCTTTTATGAGATTATGGATTTTCTGTTATGAGATTATGAATTTACAGAAAATTCATAATTACATAACTGTAAATTCATAATCTCAATAACAGAAAATTCATAATTTAATAAATGTAAATTCATAATCTGAACATAGAATGCAAAACGCTGTTAACAGCATATTAACTAAATTTTATTTTATTTTCCGTAAAAACGACGCCGTTTTGGAACGTGTTCACAAAGCATGGTGAACATGTTTCCACGGCATAATTTGTGAATACTATTCGTTATGCTGATTGGGTTAATTAGATGGTATAAGTAGTTGATAACATTAATTGATTGTAGAAATGTGTTTGATAAATTAACTGTTAGCTGATAGCTGTTTGTTATAATTTTTTTCTCAAAAATTTATTGAAAAAGTTGCTTTGAGTAGCTTTTCGAATTTTAGCATTTTAAAGTTACAAAAAACTAATTAACCAAACACTTATATTGATCTTTTAACAAAGTCAAACAATTAATGGTGATCAAATAAACCAAAATTGACTGATAAGCTAACTATTTTACCAATTGTCCAACATAAAGGTATTTATAGTGAATTAGAAATTAATTAGCATTCATGACATTCAAAATTAAATATCTTATGTTAGAAAGTTCATTATCAGATAAATTAGAATTAATCACAATTAAGTTGTATTAACTCACCAACGTAATTAGCTTTTGGAGTTCATTTTGAATTTTGATTTGCACCTCTAAACCTTAATCCATGTTGACCCAATCCAAATCATAAGTGGAACCTGCATGAAAAGTCAAAATTATATCATAAAATGATTGCTTTTAATGTCATTTTAGCTAGTTTTTTACAACATTAATTTGATGGAAGGAACTTATTGCCATTTTAATTTGAGCACTCAATTCTAACTATCACACAACTTTCTAAATTTATTCCAGGTTAAAACCTCTATTTAGTGAATTTCCATGTTACATATGTCTTGTTTTTGTTTTTGTTTTTTATTTTTTGAAAACCCATGTTACATATGTTAATTACATTTTCCATTTTCTTTTTTACAAACCCTACTTTCTCGATGTAAAAAGAGATCAAGAATTGTATATTTAATTTGATCTAAAATCAAAATATAGTAATATAGTACTGTTCATATAGATAAATAATATAATACTGCTCACCTTTCCTGCACGAAATTTGCATTCACTTGACATCTAATTTGTGTGATTTCCAAGCGATGTTAAATTGTTATAATGTTCAAAAAGTTAGTTGTTAAAGTTAATTTTAACGGAGCAATTTTAACTAAGTTGGTCAAATTATTCGTTTAGTAATCACAAAATTTTAATTAGTTATGAATAATCTATACAAGTTTTTAGGTCACAATGCGAGTTTAGTCAGAATGCACAAATATTAGCTGTGTAGATTACTGTAATAATGGTTATGGCCTCATGGGTTACATTAATCAGTCTTAATTAAATTTGGTCAACAAAAGCTTCATTACTGTAATAATGGCTGTGGGCTTGTGGCTTGTAGCATATCTATTTTTTTTTTTAGTTTTTTTAATATATATATATATATATATATATATATATATATATATATATATATTGTTTAATGAAACATATGATTTTTTTTCATGTAAAATGAAGTGTAAATCTAATCACCCGAGCATTTGTTGGAATCTCCTAAGAATTACAGTGAACTGTTATTACATGTCAATAATCAATTTTTAATTTTAATATAAAAAAAACATGCAATTTTTAAAGCTAAAAATTTAATTAACTTTACATATGAAGTTTAGAGATTATTTTGACCCTATTTCTTAAATTTTTTTCTTATCTCTGGATTGGACTAAACTAAGACTAGATTAGAAAGAGACGTTGTTAAGGGTAGTTTAGTCAAAAGACACATACAACGGCTACTTGTTAAGCGGTCGCTAGCCGTTGGATTAATCTCCCATCACACGCTCTCTCTCTCCTCTTTAACACTTGGCCTTGGGAACGGGGAGCCGCTTCCTTACTCGCCATACTCTGAGCAAAATTCTTTCCCATAGAAAGAAAGCCCCATTTTCCTTATCTGATCACTAACTTTAGGGTTTCCAAAATGATTTCGAAAATGAACATCTTCAAGAAGAAAACTTCACCCAAAGGTACCAGCTTTTCGCCATTTTTGTTTCTGCAGTTCGGATTCTCATTCTGACATTTTTATTTTTGGTTCACGCTTCAATTTTATTGCTGACAATGGGTGAGTTTTGATGGATGTTATCCGCAGATGCGCTACGATCCAGCAAAAGGGAAATGGCCGTTGCCACTCGAGGTACTCCCATTGATGTTAAATTCATTTGATTGATTGGAAGTAGTTTTCCTTTTGTTTAGAAAGAAAAAAGAAGCTGAAATTGAGTAAAGTCTGAATTTTTAAAGAAAATGCCCCACCGGAAGTCAGTAATTAGTTTGTAGATCGGTTTGGAAGTGTTAGAAAATTTGATCTTTTTAATTTGGGTGACAGTGAATCTGCAACCACTATTGCACTAGGTAAACCCCGACCTTGTGACCTTAGCCGTTAAATGACCACGAGAAGCTAAATTAGCCTAGGATGCCTATAGCTGACGGGCACAAACCAATAAGGGCTGGCTGGCCGCTCCAACTGGGAGTCGAACTTGAATCTCGTGGTTACCAAACCAATAGCGGTCTGACCAACTTGGCTGGGGGCAATCCCCAAATTTGATCTTTTAGTTACCGGGGATTTCACCTGTTTGTGACTTTCTAGATATAGAAGTTTCAGATGTTTGAGGGGTAGTTGTGATGGAGTGTTATTAGAGATTATCCTGAATTGGATTTCAGTAGGGGATCAAGTATCCAGGATATCTTTTATTGGAAACTGAATGTGGTTAACATTTCACCTCGGAATGTGATCGTGGAAATCTGTATTTAGAGTTGAAAGAGGTGTGCAAAATCGGGAGAGACTATTCATTACTAGCTAACATGTTTTTTTTTTTTTCCTATGTTTAAATTAATGTTCCAAGAATCAAGACATAGTGGTATCAGGTTAGGTGGTTGTGGAAAAAAAAAAGAGAATTATCAATTATGTTTGTCTGTCCCGTTACCAAAATTGGTTCTATTTGTATATTCTAAACTGCTAACATTTATTTATGTATTGTTATAGGCATCGAGCGTGAAATTGCCTCTCTAGAAATGGAAGTAAGTTGTTATCCCAGCACTTTTGAATGACTGGAATGGCATTCCTTGTTTATGAAATAGTGAATTATAGGCTATTAACTATATATTTCCCCGAGTATTCTTGATTTAAGTAGTCCTTGGCTAAACCTCTGTTTAATCAACATTTCCATTACTACATTTGCTTACAGGAAAAGAAATTAATGGCAGAGATCAAGAAAACAGCTAAAACTGGGAATGAGGCAAGTTTGTGCATACATTTCATATAATAAGATAGGTTTATGTTCTATAAGTGAGCACATTAAAGTGGATTTTCCGTATTTTGGAGTAACCAAATCACGAAAGAAACTAGAATCATTGAAAATCCTATTATTGCTTTAATTTCCTCAAATACTTCTCGATGAAACATGAATTCTTTCTATTCTAATCAGGCTGCCACCAAAATTTTAGCTCGTCAACTTGTTAGGCTGCGGCAACAAATCGTAAATTTGCAGGGAAGTCGTGCTCAGATCAGGGGCGTAGCAACTCACACACAGGTTAGTCTTTTTGCTTACTATGATTTGGTTTATGCTTCGAAGAATGTAACATTAAAGATCCTAGACATATATAATTCTTCGTTTTGGTTTATGCTTCAAAGATTGTAACTTTAAGGTCCTCGACATATATAATCCTTCGTTTTTTTTTTTTTTTTACAGGCACTATACGCCAGCACATCAATTTCTACTGGAATGAAAGGCGCCACCAAAGCAATGACAGCCATGAACAAGGTACCCTGGAAATCAATAAAGGATTTTCAAAATCAAAGTTGCGAGCTTTATAATGGCAGTTAACTGATTCTGTTTATCACACCATTCATATTAAATTTGATCAATTTCCCATTTTTTTTTTCCTCATCAAGCAAATGGCACCTGTAAAACAAGCTAAAGTGATCAAAGAATTCCAGAAAGAGTCAGCTCAGCTGGACATGACGGTAATAATATTTATACCTTATCCACCTTCTTGTCTATCTCAATAACATATAACTGATTTGAGTTTCTGGTGGTTCTTCCCAGATTGAGATGATGTCAGAGTCTATTGACGAAACCTTGGATAAAGACGAAGCCGAGGAAGAAACAGAGGAGCTTACAAACCAGGTGCTCGATGAGATCGGTGTGGACATTGCATCACAGGTTTGTTTATCGAGCAACTCAATGATATATTTTTCTCTATTTGCTGGTGTTCCTCGCTTTCTAATCATCACGTCTTAACTTTCAACAGTTATCTTCAGCCCCAAAAGGTCGTATTGCATCAAAGAAAGTCGAAAATGTTGCTCCTCCTAGGTATGATCAATAGTTTTATACTGCCTATCCTATATCTCCTCCAGTTTTTAATGTATATATCTATATGTCTCTTAACTATTTCCTTTATTTAAACGATGAATATGTGCAGTTCTCAGGCCGCTGATGTTGAGGATCTTGAGAAGAGGTTGGCTTCTCTTCGGCGAAGTTGACCACCAAAAAATGTTCATATTATAAGGGAATGGGGAATGGGGAATGCCATTGCAGGACAGCTCTCCTTCATAGTATAAAAATCTCATTGTGTACAACTAAGACCAATGCTTCTATATATCTACCTTGACTTGACATTTTTCTTTTGATGTAGAAAGTGTTAATCAAACAGTTGCATTGTGCTATATAGAATGAAATATATAAGTTGAGTTAATACCATCTGAGGTCCTCCGAGTATAGTGGTTTTGCCACGTTTAGTCTTAAACTTTCAAATTGACCATCTGTGGTCATTCGATTTTCAAATTTAACCATTCATGGTCCAAATTAACCACATATGGTCCTTCAAGTTTTGAAATGTAACCAGCCGTGGTCCTTTTGAAAAGGACCATGGTAGGTTAAAATTTAATAGTTGAAGGACCATGGGTGGTTAACTTGGACCACGAATGGTTAAATTTGAAAATCGAAGGACCACAGATGGTCACTTTGAAAGTTTAGGACTAAACGTGGCAAAACCACTATACTCAGAGGACCTCAGATGGTATTAACTCTATATAAGTTTGTATTGAGTCTTTCTTCCTAAAGCAAGATTGCTTCAACAAGCTTAGAACATGTTTGGTTTAAAGTTGAATTCCATGGGAATCTCGATGCTACTTGACCACAAGGTCCTGATTTTTTTTTTTTCTTCTATTTTTTTGAGTGTTGTGGAACCCAGTATCACTATTCGAGGGTGGGCTGGGTAACATTTGCCATGTCGTGTAAATCTTGCTTCAACAAGCTTAGAACATGTTTGGTTTAAAGTTGAATTCCATGGAGTTTCATGGGAATCTCAATGCTATTTGACCACATGGTCCTAAATTATTGAGTAAATACTCAAAATGGTCCCTCGACTATAGCTAAATTCACAAATTGGTCCTCAACTTTCAATTTCAACCAATTAAGTCCTTAACTTTGTAATTTTGACACGATTTGGTCTTCCATCTATTTGACCGTTTGTTGACCGTGATCGACGATCTCCAGAAGAACCTTCAGCTCTCGTCGGAGCACGTGGAGGACTCCAGGATGACATTGCACTTGTTCGGAAACACGTCGTCTTCTTCGCTTTGGTACGAACTCAACTACATTGAATCCTAAGGGAGGATGAAGAAAGGTGACCGGATTTGGTAGATTGCCTTCGGCAGTGCATTAAAATGTAACAGTGCGATTTGGAAATGCAACCAAAACCTTAAAAAACCGACGATGAACCATGAAATTACATATATATCCTCAAAAATCACAGTCAACAAATTGTCAAATAGACAGAGGACCAAATTGTGTTAAAATTACAAAATTAAGGACTTAATTGGTTGAAAATGAAAGTCAATGACCAATTTGTGAATTTAGCTATAATCGAGAGACCATTTTGAGTATTTACTCTAAATTATTTTTCTTTTTTTAGTATCGTGAAAATTCATTATCACTATTCGTAGGTGGGCTGGGTAAATCTCTCCTTGTAATCTTTGCTGACAAAGAATCATAAGGTAAATCAGCCGATTATTCATAGTTAACCACCACAAATCAAGAAGGTCAATACACTACTCATATTAAAAGTCAAATTTGTAAGATTGTGAATTTGTGATTACTAAGCTAACGGTATCATCAATTTGGGAAGGGTTGCACCAGTCTTAGATATTTTTGTATGGTGATTACACAAGTATGTTTTGCAACCTAACTTTTGACCTTTTATTTTTCCAGAACATGTGGGACCTGTTTAATAGAATTCTGATGTCACCACTGACCACTGCGTGTAATTGGAAGACCTGGACTTTAGTCATTGAAAATTGAAATCACTGTCATAAACAAAAATCATTTGAAAAAATGAAAACCAAATTACTCACTGTAAAAGAGGAAAGAAATTGATGATTTGACGATGGGAGTACAAAGAAATTCACTGGGAAATGAATTTTCTGGGCAATATGGTATCAATCAACTTCAATGAAACAAGGTTTTACCACCATCTCCATTTCCTTTAAAGGGAAGAACAGGGATGCTCTGTTCATGCCAGAAGAAGTTATCAGGGTCAACCTTCGTCTTCACAATAACAAGTCTCTCAAAATTTTTCTTGAAATACTTTTTACCCCAAACAATAGACCGGAAGAAACTCGTGTTTCCGCCATTGTTGTTCATTCCGAGGTCCAAATCCCTGTAATTCACATAAGCTTCTCTGGGGGACGTGGAAGCATAAGCGCCCATGTAATCGTACAGTCCCCTTATCCAATCAACGTGTTTCTGCTTCTCCCCTTCCATTTGCCACGCCGTTAAGTACTGGATTTTGCATATCACCCCTTTCCGGTGAGGGAATGGAATGGCGGATTCTGGAATCTTCGCCATCATTCCGCCGTACGGATTCCAGATCATGAACGGCGAGTCCTCTTCCAGGAAAATCTTCCACAGTCCCTGGAGACCCTTTTCCGGGATGGGTTTCCTTATGAAATCTGATTTGGCTTTGAAATTTGTCTTCGGAAATAATGGTTTCCCCTGGAGGAGAAACTCCGGCGGGGTGGTTCTTGGATATCCGGCGATGTATATCACCGATTCTATCCAGCTCATCTCGGAGCAGTCTTTTGGGGTTAATCCCAGTTCAGGGAAGCTCTTATCCATGATTTGGATTAGCCTTTCGGTTTTCCCGAGAAATAGGGCGTTGTAGGTGGTTTGTACGGTTCTTTTGCCCTTCACGGCGGTTGAATTCGCCGTACTGATGAGAACTCTGATGAAGAGGTCTTCGTCGAGCTTATCGGCGGCGACTTTCTGCCATTTGTAGAGAATTGTCGTTGCGTTTTGTTCTAACGTCCTTGGGACGCTGAAAACCGTCACCGTCGATGGAACTGGTACGAGGTTGATTTTCCAGGCGAGTAGAATCCCGAAGCTCCCGCCGCCGCCGCCTCTGATTGCCCAGAAAAAGTCTTCCCCCATTGCGGCTCTGTCTAGAACCCTCCCCGTGGCGTCGACAATACGCGCGTCGACAACGTTGTCCGCTCCGAGGCCGTACCTTCTCATCATGGGACCATACGCGCCGCCGGTTATGTGCCCTCCGATTCCCAAGCTGGTGCAAAGCCCCGCCGGAAAACCAAGAACCTTGCTTTTCTGCGCGATTCTGTAATACACTTCCCCGATGGTGGCCCCGGCCTGAACCCAAGCGCTGTTATCCGCAACATCAACCTTAACTCCCCGGAGCTTCGCCAAATCGATCAAGACGAACGGCGCCGGAGATTTCATCCCCGACGTGTATGATATCCCTTCGTAGTCATGGCCGCCGCTGCGGACTCTGAGCTGAACTCCGGCTTCTTTAGTGCAAATGACGGCGGCCTGAACGTGGGATTCAACTAGCGGGGTGAAGATGAGCAGCGGCTTCGCCGCCGAGGGCACCAGGAAGCGGAGATTCTGGGCGGTGGATTGGAGAACGGAGTTGAACGATGAAGCGTTTGTGGTAGGGGAGAAGAAAGCTGCGGAGAATGGGATGGGGGCATCGGAATTAAGAGAAATGCATTTGTAGAATTGATCTTGAAACGAAACAGAAAGAACCCACGGCGGGAAAGAGGTTAGGGATATGAATAAGAAGGAGATAACTATGGCGGAGAGAGAAGAAGCCATAGCCGTATGCAAACTATTCTGTGTTTTCTTGAAGACGATGAAGTGAGTAGCCAGGAATATATACAATGTTTCAAGGAGGCTTGCGTAGACCAACTTTCATGTTGATTGACTTTTATTAGATAAGATATATATATTATCGGGCTTCGAGCACTAATTTAAAATATATATTGCTTAAATTCATTGCAGTCTTTTTTTATTTTCTTGGGTGAAAGTGAAACATAATTTATTAATCACAATTCGGATTTAGACTTTTATATATGAAGCGCAATTAATCCAATCACAGCCACTTTGTAAGGATTGGGGAACTATGTGTTTCACATTGTCAGTGTGTAAACATGAATTTTAATTGGCCAATAAGAGAGGAGTTTGATGGAGAGAAAGGAATTTGGGAGAAATAAATTATAATTTTGTGAGAAAAATAAGATGAGAATTCAAATTATATTGATAGATAGAAAGAAAATGATTGAGAATGAAAAGAAAGAAGGAAGTAAAGACTAAAATATCATTTTATTTTTTTTTTGAAAACACTAAAATGTCATTTAATAATTTAATAATAATAATAATAATAATAATAATAATAATAATAATAATAATAATAATATACAATATAACAAGAGAAAAATAATAATTCACTTTAAAATTACAATTTCACAAACTATGGAATTGCAATTCTTAAAGGGACCCTAAGAATTGCAATTCAATGGTTGGAGGGATAATTCCCTTCAACCAAATCATGGAATTGTCATGAAGTTTAATAGGAATGAAATTATCCCGAAGGAAAGGGATAAGATTGTAAGGTCAAGTGACACTTTTTTTCTAAGTTGTGATAAAGAATTTGTACTGTAATATTTATAATCATGTATATATTTGTTATTAATTAAGCTACTTCAAAACTGATAAGGTCATAGCTACCATGAATCTTGTTTTCATATCACTCATTCATACCGTCTTTACATTTTATTGTAGGTCACTTGCCCAGTTTTTTTTTTTAATCATTAAGTTATCAATATACAAATAAGTTAACATGAGATTGTGAGAAGAAGAAAATTGTACAATATTGAAAAGACACTATAGCAACTACTATAAAAAGAAAAGTGATGGTGATATTTTTTTTTTAAAGAAATGGTGATATTTTGTAAACAACTATCATTCTATTCACAAACAAAACTAACCATTGCCACTTTCTATTTACATTAGCACGCACATAGCATTTTTGGCATTATAAAAATTTTCATTAAGTTTATTGTGTAGTTTAAGACTTAAATTATATCTTTTAAGGGAAATTCTATAATGTCAAAAAGATACCGTGTCTACTACTTAGGTTACACAAAAACAACAAACGAAGAAACTAAGAAACTAGAAACGGTGGATACGAAATGTCAAAAAACAATGAATACGAAATGTGTGAGAAAAGTAAGTATATATATATATATATATATATATATATATATATATATATATATAATTGTGCATTTACAAATATTTTTCTTGAAATATGCATATATATATTTTTAATTTTAAAAGTATTTTAAGTCTTAATAAATTAAGAAAACGACTTAAAACGTTTTATGAAGTTTTTATAAATTGGTGGAAGGAAACTTCCACAAACTTAGGTAACTTTCATAAAAAGTTTAATTTTTCCTCCTGACATGACATGACATAACATTTTTCATTTAATGATTTAATCTTTGATAATAAGTTAGTGGAGTCCCAATTCATGACATCTAATTGTTATAAAACATGCTAGGATGGATTCCAGTTGGAGGAGAAGGAGAATTTCGATTGTTATTTGTTATATATATATATATATATATATATATATATATATATATATATATATATATATATGGTTGAGTTCACATGATGACACTAATATATAGAGGACTATGAAGACAAATCATATTCATCTAATCTTAGAGATTTAATGACTAAGATCTTGTCCATATAGTTGGTGTAAATCACGCCTGCAAATAATTAGAGAGGACAAACAAGACATTTGATATCAATTATAATTATGGAAGGATTCTAATTAACAAACATAGCATTTAAGGAGTATAATTATGGAAGAGAATCATATCCAAAGAAAGAACATGACTTCAGAAGGCAACGTGAGACGATGAGGCTGTGCATACGGTGTACAACAATGGATGAAGCCATGTTTCAGGATAACAGATTGTGTAGGTTACTGGGTTATCTAATCGTGAGCCATGCCTTTGAAACTTGTGTGCCATTATTCAGGATATCGTCGTGTGCATCTTGATATTATGTCATGTGCCACAATACAAAAAAAAAAAAACAGGAACCACATAACTTTGCACACACAGTAGGACATAATTTTTTTAATGAAATATATAAATGATGATTATTAGAACTAAAATCAAACACACTAAAGAAGATATGTTCGAGTGATGAATATGTAGTTTTAGTAATTAATATATGCTTCACTAATAATCTTTTATTGCGTCATATTTCTTTAAATCTCGTGTGTTATTTTTGAAGAAATCGTGTGCATCTTCATAATATGTCATGTGCCGTAGTAAGAAAACAGGGACCACACAACTTTGCATAGATAGATATATGGTGTACAACAATGGACGAAGCACAATGGTATGTGTTTGTGTGTGTGTGTGTGAGAGTATATATATATATATATATACTAGTTTTTTACGCGCATTGCGCGATTGGGATAATGTCCAATGTATTTTTTTTAATAAATAAATAAATTAAAGTATATCAAAGCAAGATTATATTGGAATTATTCATGCATAGATAATTGAATGTTGAATTTACATTAAATAGGTAATTCTAAGTTTACAAATGCAAGATAATATAGTCAAGATTGATTATAATTGTCAATAAATTAATTGTATAGGTATTGTTGAAACCAAATATGGGACATAAGGGAGAGCAAATAAAAATTAGGGTATAAAATATTAAATATATACTAATATTGAAGAGCTAACTGCTGATTGCCAAATAATGACATTGTGAGATAGTTTCACACTTCAGTTTGTTGTGTGATTTGAATGCCCGTCAATAAATCCCCCAAGTAGTTAAGATGTTTGGCTTAATTATATTTTTTAATTTTTAAAAAACAATTATTATTATTATTATTATTATTATTATTATTATTATTATTATTATTATTATTATTATTATTATTATTATTATTATTATTATTATTATTATTATTATTATTATTATTATTATTATTATTATTATTATTGTTGTTGTTGTTGTTGTTGTTATGTATACCCTTAAGTCATTTTACATGTTAATCTAAACTGTTAATTTTTTCAAATATATTTTTACCACCCGTTGATATAATTCGTTGGTCAAATCCGCTAACGCTAATCGCTAACTGCTGGTTGTCAAACAAGGACATTGCGCTAGTTTTTTACGCGCATTGCGCGATTGGGATAATGCCCAATGCTTTTTTTTTTTTTTTTTTTTTTTTTTTAAATAAGTACTTTAAAGTATATTAAGGCAGGATTATATTGAAATTGTTCATGCATAGATAATTGAAGGTTGAATTTGCGTATTTAAATAGGTAATTCTTCTCCCAAAGGTTGAGTCCTCAACCCCAAGAGCCCCCCACACTCCGGCCCGACAGAGCATTGTGGGAAGTTGTAAATCACGATGACTCAATGGTTCAGTAGACAGGGCCAAATGCTGATACGCACAAGGAATCTGCCCACTTTGGACATAATTCTCGCACTGTCGCCGCCGAGGTTCAAACGTTGGTCTCTTCTCCCAAATACTACCCACTAAACCATTGAGCTAAGCCCGTGCGGGTTAAATAGGTAATTCTCAGTTTACAAATGCAAGATAATATAATCAAGATTGATTATAATTGTCAATAAAATAATTGTATAGGTATAGTTGAAACCAAATACGGGACATAAGGGAGAACACATAAAAATTAGGGCATAAAATATTAAATATATACTAATATTGTTTGAGGAGATTCCGACATTAGGATTTGTGGTTAAGTTCTATTAATACTTTAATATTAGAATTAGATTAATGGTGTAGTTATAATTCTATATTAGACTTTAATATTAGAATTAGACTAACGGTGAATTAACGGAAAAGTTAAATGGATAATCATATAATTAAGGATAAATTAGAAAATCTTAAAAGAAAAAAATTATAACATGAACAATATGAACCATTCATTTGATATAATAATTTGGCGGTCATTTTTTTCTACCCAATGTTAATAATTAAATAAATTCGCTGGTCAAATCCGCTAGTATAATCCGCTAACTGTTGATTGTCAAACAAGGACATTGCGGGGTAGTTCTCACTTCAATTTGTTGCGTGATTTGAATACTCTCTTTGTCACAAAATCTCTCAAAGTAGTTAACATGGTTGGGTTTATTAATTATATTTTTTTTAATTTTTTCATGGTATTAATAAAATACTTGGTAAATAAATATATAGCATTATTTTGTATTATAACTTTGATATTTAATTAGCAAAATAGTGCACAAAAAACATAATAGATAATGTAGTGAATATAATCAATTGATGAATTTGAATGTAAAAATTTTTACATTTGAGAAAAATAAAGATAATTTAACTAATGAAAATATTTCTTTTAATTAATTTATTGATAATTAATAATTTTTTTTCAATGAATAAAGACATTGTAAAGACAATGTAGCGAATATAATCAATTAATAAATTTGAATATAAAGAATTTTTATATTGAAGAAAAATAAAGACAATATAACTAATAAAATTATTTCTCTTATTTAATTTATTGATAATGAATAATTTTTTTTTTTGAATAAAGGCATTGTGGACACATAAGTCTAAATTAAAGAAATGCATATGTATTATTTTTTGTTGTAACTACTAAATTATTATTTATATAATTTAATAAGAGTAAAATAGATTACTAATTATGCCAACTTTGATTGGGATGAGGTTCGAACCTAGACCTTTTTTTTTTATTGAAATCAATGAGTAAGTTAACGGTAAACTAACGGCAATTCTTAAAATTTTAACGGAATTAGTAACGGTGTGTGAGTATTTTAGAAAATTTAGTGTAAAATTTAAATCTGATCAATCTTTTAATCAATCTGAGCCATTCATTTGATTAAAATCTGTGACCGCCATTTTTTCTACCAATTATAAGCCTAACTCTCTTGGGATCTTATTAGTATAGTAGATATATATATATATATATATATATATATATATATATATATATATATATATATATATATGGAACTTTAATAATATAATAACAATTTTATTCGATAAAAAAATAATATTACAATATTTGTAAAGTAATATACAATTGTACCATTATAGAAATATAGACACAGACTTTAATACCACAATGACCTAAATCATTCTCAATAATGCAAAAACATAATTAAAATATTAAGTCTTATTCTAAATAATCAAAAGAAGATTAATTAAACGAAAAAAAAAAATGTAACCTATATTTGTTTTTTAAAAATGCAAGAAAATGATTTTCAAGGTTTGTTATTTGTAATCTTTGATGCTCAACCTTAAATATTATGTATGGCTAATTAATTGATCAAAGATCATGTTAAATTTTATATTGTACTTTTTTTAATACACCCTAACATATTCATAGTATATGTTCAGAAAATTATGCCAACTTTGATTGGGATAGGGTTCGAATCTAAGACCTTCGTTATGGAAATCAATAAGTTAAGATTAATAAATAGTTAACTGAATATTTTGTTACTAAAGTTTACACAGAATGCATGGATATTTAATAAAAGTAAATGATATAATAAATTTTAAAGTAAGAAAAAAAATACTAAAATTAAAATAAAATAAGCCATTCATTACAACAAATAACATTTTTTTTTAATTCTGGTTATAGACTTGATTTTATTGACTCTTATTAGATTTATTAGTAGAAGTTAGCTGTATAATCAATCTGAGTAGAAGTTATCTCCTCTTTATATCTACTTTGTATAGTAGTAAACATGGGCAAATTATATCGTGCACCGCGGTGCATAATCGATTATGCACCGCGCATCAAAACGACGTCGTTTTGTTAAATTTAAAGAAACGGCATTTGTTTTTCGCCGTTCTGCATCCTTCCGCAAAATGTAACCTTGTTATTCAGTTTCATTTTGTATACACTGCAGTTTCAGTTCAACACAACTACAGTTTCATTTCGATATAACTACAGTTTCATTTGATATTTATAAACTCAAATATGTGAAAATGTTATTTAATTTTATTTTATATACACTATAGTTTTATTAAAACACAACTACATGATCATTTTGATATAAGTACAACTTCATTGTACAATATACACTCAAATATGTGAAATGTTATTCAGTTTCATTTTATATACACTGCACTTTCATTTCACCACAACTACAGTATTATTTTGATATAACTGTGGTTTCATTTGATAATATAAAAATAATACGTAAGGTAGTGTCAGTTTAGATGTACTGTAGTATCAATTAATGTTTAATACATCAAACATGCGGACTTCGTTAACGGTAACGACGTCATTTTTTACCGCAGTGCATGTGCATCACGGTCTACGATATAACGACTGTTAAACATGTGGCCTTTGTTCACATTGTAAGTCATTTCATTTTTAGATCCAAATTCCGACAGCCCAACTTTACATCATTAAGTATAACATTAATTAACATGAGTAAGTGCTTAATCTAGACGATTAAGGTTGAAGAAATTGATTAGCAGTCTACCTCAGATAATGCCTAGGATCCATGACAGGATGTTATATATTTGGATTAAAGTAATGTTTAGTGACAACAATTGGAGGAAGTTGCTGAGTTCAACACTCTAAACAAGTTGGTGTTTTTTACTTGCCTTCAAAAAAAGATGAACATATATGAAAGACAATTTGAGCTGCCACTTTTCTTGCCTTCAAAATCCTCCATTCTTGCATTCTTAATTCCTTTCTAACCTCCGTGATTGTCGTCTCAATCCTGAGAATTTCCTACATATAACAATTCTTTTTTTCCTTCCCACATTTTTTGGATTCTTTAGAATGAAAAATATGATTATTTAGAATTAAAATAAATATATAATTATTTTACCACCAACTTCCATTACAATGTGAATTTCGTAACATAATAATATAAATAATTTGAGAAAGTTTGAATTGGTATCACTGTTTATACTACGTAGAAACCAAAAACTTTAATTTTGTATAAAGTATTATGGAGACAATGTCTTCACAATACGTATACAAATTCAGCCTTTCTCATTCATTTTGAATTATATCCGGTGCAAGAAATATTAGTGATGATTGATGATCGACACCTTAAATTTTTTTTTATAAATAAATATATAATTTAGTATTACGTAATGATTATTCGATCGTATTGTTCAATGTTAGTAAACCATATGATGTCATTTTAATATTTTAAAAAATCACAAGTTTTGCTTTTATAAAACTAATCACACTTTTTCAATGTGCTGGGTTCCCCTCTCCTACTAATCCAAAAAAAAAAAAAAAATCACACTTTTAGACTATCAAATGTTTATTATTATGAAATTTAGTCTCTAATTATAAACTTTAGTCAACATGATCCTCAATTGTTTTTTCAATTTTATCATCATGTTGTACGTAAATTTAGGTCCTCATGGTATAAATAATCAATTTACTACTTCAATTTTTTGAAATAAAAGTTGATATAATTAAATTACTTATGGACTAAATTGATTATTTTACACAATGAAGGACTAGATTTACAACATAATAAAACGTACAATTACTAACCATATTATTATTATTTTTTTTAAAAAAAAAAAAAAACGATGGAGGCAACCTAAGCTAGTCAAGTTGAATTGGCCAAAAAATTCACTTGATAATCACAAAGTTTTAAATTTGACTCCCTCTTTTTGGTTTATGTCAATATTTTTTAAGAGCAGTTGAACTTGAACTAATTATTAATTTGAGTTTATGATTTGTGTTAAAGATCCTGAATTGAATTTAGTCTTTTTAATAATTGCTTCACATCTTGGTGTATTTGAATGCACGTTTTTGTATCTTTCAGTGCACATTTTTAAAGATCGTAGGTAGCGATTTTTTTTTTTTTTTTAAAGAACAATTGATCTTGGATGAATCAATGGCTGAGATTTATCCACATTTTTTACCCCACACACACACGAAGATGGTGCAACTTTAAATTAGAAGGTAACATATAGAGTTAATTATATTTTTGGCCCTAAATTTATATGTGACAGTTTACTTTTATTCTTTTTTTATCCCTACATTTACATTTGGTCCTATTATTATTGTAGCATGATCGTTTTTGGTCTTCAGCCAACAAAATTGTTGGAATATTATTAAATACAAAGATATTTCGATCATTTTTATATAGTGTAAGTTAATCCCGCTATATTTTTATGTTTATTTTTTTTTTGAAAAAAAAAAATCTTAATTGAAGACCGAAATGTCTTTATATTTAATGACACTAAAATTGTTTTGTTACGTTGATAGAGAACTAAAAATGATAATGTCGAAATAATATTATGATCAAATATGAATCTTCTGATAAAAAAGACTAAACGTGTACTATCATATATAAATTTAGGACTAAAAATGTAATAAAATATTTTATTGATAAAATTAAAATAACACATAGAATCTTACTTTAAATTCTAAAATATTCTTCCCAAAAAGATTGAATTCACAATCCTAAGGGCCCCTTACATCCGACCTGACAGAACATCTAAAAGAATGTAAATCATTGTAACGCAGTTGAACACAAAAGCTAAACCTTTTGCTTACTGCGCATAAAAAGCTCCTTCACTTTGAGAGGTTACTTCCACATATCGCTGGTGAGACTCGATCTCTGACCATTCTTTTCAAACTTCACCCTCTAAAGCTATAACCAAACTGAAATGCATGTCTTTTTATCCTTAGCTGTATCCTCTTGTCGTTTGGAACCTCCAATCCATCTCGACACTCCTAAGAAATGCAAAATATCTAACTCCTCTCGACCCACCTATGATTTCATTTTAGGACCAAAGTGTTTAGAATAACACTAACAACCACGTTACCATTATATTATACATTTTAGTGGCGCTGTTTGGTAATAGTTGTTAGTTGTTAATTGATTGAGTTAATTAAATGGTGTAATTAGTTGATAACATTAACTGATTGTAGAAATGTGTTTGGTAAATTAGATATTAGTTGATAGCTATTTGGTATAATTTTTTTTTTCTCAAAAAGCTAATTGAAAAAATTGTTTTGAACGATTTTTTGAATTTTAGCATTTTAAAATTACAAAAAGTTAATTAACTAAATATTTATATTAATTTTTAAACAAGTTAAACAATTAATAGTGATTAAATAAGTCAACCCAACAAGATAGTGGCAAATGAGCTCTTTTTGTGGGGGAAGATTTTGGGATAACCCGGATTCAATTTCCACAAGTGACGATTCCTTTTTAGACCAGCTTTTGACCTACATGATTAAACACACAGAGAAAGACTCGGACCACGTTGTGATTTACATTAAAAAAAAAAAAAAGTGATTAAATAAGCAGGACCAGTCTTTCCCAATCATATATGGCCTAAAGTGGCACTGCTACGACTGATGTAGATCCAGTTAGTCTTCTTTCAATTATTTAAAAAGGCTGCTTTTACTTTATCAAAGCAAAATCACATGAATCTTATCAATACATTATACATGTTGCTTCACTTATGGCACGTATGTTGCGTAATAAAGATATACCGGAGTATCTTTTAATATATTATTATCTTGATTTTAATCTACGGACGCTTGACGATGATGTATGTTTTTCCATTTCTTTTAGGTGATTAAGAAAATTTTGTAGTATTTATTTATAGAGTTTAAAAGATAACTCTTATTCTGATCTTGTATAATAGCACACATACAAAAGTCGTAATTAGACTTTGTAGTTGCATTACATACAGTTTGCTTACCAACTGCTACATTTTAATGCATATGTACGAACCAATTTATCTAATATCCACATCATATCAAGTCAAGAATTAAGAATTTTTTTGACCGAACGGAATTAGCTCAATGATTCGGTAGTATTTAAGAGAAATACTAATGTTAATCGGGATTGGGAGAAGAATCAAGAATTTTAATTCCTTGTTAAAAATTAATTTTTGAGACTAAAATTTAATTAAAAATAATACTTATTAAACTTTAAACATCGAAATTAATTAAATTGTTGACTTAATCAAACCAGTAAAAAGAAAAACTTTAATACTCTCCAAAAGACTATTATCAAACACTTTAAATGCAGCGAACCATTAAACAAGAAAAACTTTTAAAACTCTCCAAAAGACTAATATCGAACACTCTACATGCAGTGATATGATTTCTTTTATTGTATTTTATATATATATATATATATATATATATATATATATATATATATATATATATATATATATATATATATATATGCAATTATTTTTACAAACAAAATAAATGTATGGTAAATTTAATGGTGTCTCGAGTGTGTTTTAATCTTGTTGAAATTATATTATGGCATTGTTTTGTAAAATAGTTAGCTTATCAGTCAGTTTTGGCTTATTGGCCACTATTAATTGTTTAACTTGGTTAAAAAATCAGTATAAGTGTTTAGTTAATTAACTTTTTGTAATTTTAAAATGCTAAAATTCAAAAAATTGTTCAAAACAACTTTTTCAATTAGCTTTTTGAGAAAAGAAATTATACCAAACAGTTATCACCTAATAGCTAATTTATCAAACATCTTTCTACAATCAGCTAATGTTATCAACTAGTCATACTCTCTAATTAACCCAATCAGCTAATAGGTAATGGCTATCGGCTAACAATCATTTACCAAACATGACCTCTTTTATACTATTAACTATTAAGTATTAATAATAAAGTGCATGATACAACTTTACTAAACATACAACACCATTACATATTTACATACAACAATATAATATTAAAGCATAAAACAATATAAATTCCAGTAAATGTATATGTTGGATGTGTTTCTTTGAAAAATGCAACTTGTATTAAATTGCATGCTATTTGACATGATTAAACTAAGTGTTATAATCTGTTATATTTATTAAACATTTATAAATTGGTCAAATATGCTAAAAATTATTTAGATGAAAAATAAGTTTAACAAATTTAATGAAAGTAGGATTTCCTTTTCATTTGGTATATAAAAGGGAGAAATGAGTCAAATGACATAAATATATAAACAATCCTCGTATTATATGTTAGGCTACAATAATAAACAAACTAAATGAGAAAGCAAATATTTTCAAAAAAAAAAAAATGAGAAAGCAAATAAAGTCAGTGTCGGCGGGTTTCATTTCGGAAGTTGGTACAACTACCACATATATACTCTCCAGTCAAATTAATCAAATTATTAATTTAATAATCACAATATTTCATTAAGAATAATTTATTAATTATTATTTTTTGTTTAAACTGATCAATTATAAACACAGAATATAAGTTACTCAGAATAAATGGAAAAACTCTTCAACAGATCGATGACCTTGTATAAAAAATATAATAATATATAAATACAAACATATAATTTTTCTAGAATGCTGTCTTGTCAAAAAGTCAGTCCTCTAGAATGCTATGTCAATGCTCCCGTTTCATTTTTATATGCATATAATTTGGGTTGATTAATAAAATTTGACTGTATTAATTAAATTTAATGTTTATTGCATTTAGTTTCATATTAGTAAATAATATTAATATTTTTTTGAAATTATACTGAAAATTTTATTAAATATAAAAAATAACATTTAAAATTTTAAAAATGTTAAAGAAAAATAAGCAAAGACTGAGAAGGTTGTTTCACCAACAAATCCAAAATATATATATAGTTTTTTAGTCTCATAACTATTATATGTTAGTTTCACATTTTGATCTTTAAATATTATTTTTGTCAAATTTTGTACAAAGATTTTATTTTTTATGTCACACTTATGGCATCTCCAACTCATTATATTATTCAGTAACAAAGCAAATATTCTCAGTATATTATAACGTCAAATTTTATTCATCTTCAACCATTTTATACCATATTCATATATTAAAATAAGTTGTATTATAACAATTTAATTTTTTTTATTTTAATTAATTTAATATAACAATATTATTTTGATGTAAATAATAGTTTAGAACAACTTAATGTTATTTGATTAAAATAATTTTATTCCACAATAATAATTAATTTCACATATTTTGAAAAAAAATATTGAAGTTATGCTCTTATGTATTTTAATTTTTTTATTGATCTATATTGTTATGTTTAATATTGGTTTCATTTTAAACATCTTGAAATGTTATAATTTGTTTTTAATAAAACAAGAATACAAAAGCAAGTGAAAAGGAAACCAACGGAAAAAAAAAAAAAAGTAAAAATTAGGAGTATGTGTAGTCGAACATTTTTTCTATTTTATATTATTTGTTTTATGTTTAGACCAGAATACTTGTTTAATAACACTCATTTTTTTAAATTTATCTTTTAAACTAACATTATACAATTAATATAAGTTTAATTCTGAATGATTTTTAGACCTTATATTTAAAATATTTTGGATATGTTTGGTTTAAATAAAATAAATATAATCTTTTCTTTTAAGTTTAATATATGTAAGATTTTTACATTTGATATTAAAATCAAATTCTTATCCGTATATAACATAACTAAAAATATATCTGAACCAATAACCTATTAAGTTAACCTAAATTTTAGTTTAGATAATATTAATATTTTGTGAGCTAATATTTAAAATATTTTTGAATATGTTCATTTGAATGACATGTATATATAAAAGTCTTACTTTCAAGTTTAATATATGTGAAATTTCAATATCCGATATCCGCATCAAACTTTTATTACGATATAACATAACTAAAACCATCCAAACCAATAATCTATTGAGTTCAATAATCAAAATCTAAAACTTAATTAGTGTAGAGTTCAAATTTAATTTTGATAATGTGAATAATATGTAACTTTAAGCGTAAGCAAATAAATTATGTGTATATAAGTAAATGCAAGTAGAAAAGATATAAGATACTAATAGTAAAATAAGATGATAATGAATGCAATGTAATCATAGTAATGAATAAATATGTAAAAAGATAATGATAAGAATGTGGTTATAGTGATATATAGTCAACTAGATAATAGATGATTTGTTTTCCATTTAAAAAATCTATATCTATATATCTATATATATATATAAAAGTAAAATCCTCCTATTCCATTTTCCCGCCCAAACTTTTGTAGTCAAATTAATTAAATATATTTTATATTTTATTGGTCAAATACTTAATAAAGCTTATTTGGTAAGCAAATGAAAAATGGAAATTTAGTAATATCAATATTATGAATTAATTAGGAATAAGATTAATTAGGAATATTAATATAATGAATTGATTAGGAATATCAATATAATGAATTGATTAGGGTAATACCTTAAATAAATAAATACACTTTCTTTTTGAAAATTTTTACAAATTTATAATTCTCAGATTTTTCACCTATAAATACAGTGAGTTGATGACTACAAAAATTATAAGTCTTCATTTTATATTGCATCCCTTTTTTCCCACTAGGTCTTCAGACTTGATCATTCAGTTTAGCAGCGTTTTGAAATTAACGGTAGGTTTAACATCCAAGTAGTTTGATTTGATTAGATACAATACGTTTTTCATGGTTGTATTGTCCAAATTTAATACTTTTTTCAACGAAAAGCTATTCATATCATATGCCTAGATTATGATTTATTCTGAATATTTCTACGGTTACTCCAAGTCCATTTCATATATTGATTTTTTTGCTTTTATTGAAGTTTCATTATCATTTATGAAAGACAGCCTCATGTGAATCTCGCTTTGAGTGGTGCCTACTCCTGCCCGTTTAAAGGGATGTTGAGTGCTGACTCCTCTAATCTCTCTCTTTATTTTTTTGCGATATTGTTATTGGTCAAGAATTTAAAGTGTCACACAATAAAATGTGTAACTCATGGGTGATTGGAGAATGAGGAGTGGTTAAGTTTCTGTTGTAATATACATGACAAGAAATAGCAGGAATCGTCTTTAATACACCAATTGACTATTATTATATTCTTGTTAGTTCTTTGCGTTGATTATTGAAGTAATCGGACTTCTGAAGTTTTGATTTATATTCTATATTAATTAATAAAAACAAATCCTCCTTTACAAGTTCCCGCATAAACAATTAATAATAATATGAAAAAATGAAAAATAATGGAAGGAAGCCGTACGCCCAAACAATTAATAATAATATTGGGAAGAAAATTAATAATAATATGGAAATATGGAAAATAATGGAAGGAAATATTAGTCATGTGAATGTTTTCTATACTCTGAAAAATGGAAAAGAATCATTAAGCAGTATAAGGAAAATAATCATTAAGATATTTTACTATTAATCTTTTACGGAAGATTTTGCATAAAAAATAGAATAGAATTGATTATTAATAATTTAGCCTTAATTTACTATTAATCTTTAAAAAAAAAAATTCTGCCTAAAAAAATGTAATAGACTCAGTTATTAATAATTTAGCTTTATTTTACTATATTAATCTTTAAGAAAAATTCTGCGTAAGAAAATGTAATAGAATCAATTATTAATAATTTATCTTTATTTTACTATTAATCTTTAAGGAAGATTTTGTTAAAAAAAATAAAATAGAATCTATATCTATCTATATATCTATATATCTATATCTATATATATCTATATATCTATATATATATATATATATATAAAACTAAAATCCTCCTAGCCAAGTTTTCCCCCCAAAACTTAGGGACATTTTTATAATATCATCTATTATATACAATTAGTATTTAATATTGAATTTAATACATATAATACTAATAATGATTTTAACCGTGAATATTATGTATGGTAACAACACGGATTGCGAATGAATATTATGTATGATATTGTAAATGTACTAATTGGTAATCAATTTATAGTAATGTAATAATAAAAATATTCTTTCCAATAATAATCAATTTATACTGAGTAGTTTTTTTTTGAATGCCTTATACTGAGTAGTTTAATTTGTCTAATTATTGGCTTAATTACCATATATAAAAACAGTCTATTAAAAGATGTGAAATGGCGTAATACTATTTTATGTATACACTAATCTGGATCATTATTTGATTAATTACAATTAATTCTTTAATATCTTATTTCTTAATATTATTATAGCACAATAATTTTAATAATATGTAGATTTTTTTTTTCTTTTTTGTGGACGGCCTAATAAAAGGTTATTAAATGGTTTAATCTCTATATATATTAAAGCAAAACATTCCCGCCCAACCGGAACGGCGACATTTTGACAAAGCCGAAAAATTTAATGCTTTTGCGTAAAATACCGTGTAAAATGAATCGGTTACCAAGGAATTTCAAAAAAAAAAAATAGAAATAAATCTGGAAAATCGAAGCGTTGCATACTTAGTTACAAATTTGAAGTTATTGAAACCTAATAGAACACATCCTTTATGAAAAGTCTTATTGTTTCAAAAAGTGATTGTTCCAAAGCTTGCCTCTTCATTGTTCTATAAAAATCCTGAATAAATTCAACCTCTATATAAAGAGGTCGAATCAGGTAAACATAAATCACTTCATACTGCGAAGAAGTAAAGTTCTGTAGAAAGAAATTTGCCGTTTCAATATGTTCCTGTGAAGCAAATCAGTCCACTGCACACCAAAAGAAGATGTGAAGGTTTTGATTAGATGTTAGAGGATGCGAAATGAGTAGTAAAGAATGCTTATTGCATAATGAGGAGGTAAATTCAATCTTTATTTTTTTTTCTATCCACTGTAATTGTTTTATAATCTGATGACACATTCCACATTGAAGAATCAACATCATGCTGATGCTTTAAATACAATTGCATGTATACATATAATACAAATTGCAGGATAGAGCATCAGATTGTAGATTAAAGCTTCCTTTTTTCCCCTTCTTAGGTAATATTATCTCCCATGGTAATACTATTAACCTTTCATTTAAAGATTATATGACCTATTATCTATTAGGAGTTATAAAGCAGCTAATTATTTGCTCCTATATGAAAGGATACTTTATAAGTAATATTCTGCATTTTTAAGTGTTTTTGCAGGTCATATTGATTCTGAAAAAATAATTTTTAAAATGATGATTTTCAATTTTTTACACTGCAAAAGTAGGTGATATCAGGAATATTGTTTTGGTGCATTTTTTTGCTTTTAAGTGTTTTGCAAGTAGATATAAAAGAAGCAGATTGAAGTAATTTAATTTTTAACCCAACAAAAAGAATAAACAGGTCTAACCACATGTATTACATTATTTTTTTCTTGCAAAATATACATATCTGTATATTTTGAAGGAAATGTCATTATCTTCCATTTTTTTGAAAAAAAAAAGTGAATAAGATTTTAGTGTAAACAACATACACAGACAAAAGTAGGTCACATTTAGCAGGCTCAAATAGCTCAAATATCACAGTTTCTACTTTTGTTATAGGCTCAATAAAAATTTGAATAGTCAAATAGCTCAAATATCACAGCTATACCATAGTTTTCAGTATTAGACTACTAAAATCATCCTTTGCTTATTCTGTAGTAAAACAAAGTACTTATAATTGGATATAGCAGCTGCAAATTATTCCTTATTTGCAGGGACAATGTGTAAGCAGTATTCTTGGTTATCACTAGCCCTATTTCATATGACTGTCTGTTAGTCCCTTGGAGTTATTCTGAATTAATAGGTGTTCCAGCTATCTCACTGTTTGAAAAGTATCAACAGGTAAAGCTAAATATTAAGTGTACTACATCTTATAATTTAGTTATGTTTTATTATTGACATTTTTTATATTTTTTTTATAGGTTGATAATGACATTCCTCCAGAATGTGAAAGTCTGGTATGTCAATGATTTTTAGGGTTTCAGTAAAAAAGGATCAAATGGTTGGGCCTACGGCAGCTTATAATGTGAGAGGGTTCTAAGGGATGAAGCCTTGATGTCTGCCTACTGTTCAAACCTCAATGATAACCAAGACAAGGATCTTATATCTAGAATGATTGAAGAAGATGATGAAGGAACTGAAGATTCTGCAGAGGTAACTAAGCTTGGATATGCTACTTTAATTGTTGCATATACAAAACATCTTTTAAAATAATATATGAAAATTGATTGCTCTAAATACCTATGGTTTCAGGAAGGCTCCCAAGGTGATGAGGTAGATAGTCCAGTTACAGCTACTCAGCATACTAACAAGATTATCTTAAGAAATTTATAAATGCCCATGTGAAAGTAGAAAAAAATTGAGATTGGTTTGTGTGTGATGAACAAAGTTTACTATCTTTGTTTTTTATGGCCTTTTGGACTATTCAATTGGTACCAAACGAATAAAAAAAATCAAGCTAAACAGGTTTGTATAAATCAAATCATAGTTGTAGAGTTTATTAAAATGTTCTGCACAAAACTTTGTCAACAATAGAATTCAGAAAATGTTATAAAAATGTTAAGGAATAAAACTTTGGATAAAACACAGAATGATGCACCCTACACACAGAATGAGTTAGGATGGTTAAAAACCTTGGTCATGAGTGGATAAACACTGGCAGATTTTATCCACAAAAAAAAAATAAAAAATTGGCAGATTTTAACACTTATATCTAAAAAACTATGCAGATACATAAAAAAAAAAACTAAAATCAATAGAAACATCAAAATTTCATTTTCATCATATGCTTGCAAATTAAAATGAAATCATCGCTGTATAGATAGGCTTGAAAACAAAAAGATGTCTCACATGATCAACATTCATATGTAATCAGCGTATACTTAGCTTTTTCGTAGGAAGATTCAATCCATGCAGATGCTGTCAGTGTCTTAGCTTTGAAGTAGGTAAACAGCCTTGAACTTTCAGATCTGTTCTTTTAAAGCCTAATAAAATAAAATTAGCCGGCAATTAAGAGTGCACACCCAGGATTTGTTGTTGAACTCAGGTTTAGATCTCCGGTCTGGTGTACAAAATACCAAATTGTATAATCCAGAAAAGAACACAGAATCGGTGTAGAAAACTGAAATTAGGGTACACACTCGGTGCGATTTGTTCATAAGTATAGAGAAACTGAGAAAAACACCATAAGAACTCGAGTCTATCTGCTGAGAAAGATTCAAGGTTTCAACGATTACCCCCGATGAATTTAGCTATGGAATTGGTGAAAATAGAGCAGAATTCAAGACAATTCTAGAGAGAGAGAGTTGTAGAAATTCCCCGGAGAAAAGAACAAGGATCGGGGAAGCGTGGCAATGGTCCGGGTAGCAATATGGTAAGGGTAGGGTCGTTCGGGCCATGTTTGTTGGGCTTTTATTTGGTCCAAGTTAATTTGGATATTCAGCAGGCCTGGATTAGTATAATTGAATTACTAATATATATTCTAATTCTATTATAATATAACATTATTAAGTATAGTATGTGTTTAGCTATAAATTGTATTTTATATTATTGTTATATTATTAAGACATTATATATTTAAATAAATATTTTATGTTCATAATCATTGCAGACAATTTGGAGAATGCTTCTTTGATAAATAATTCAAGTCAATTTTCACACGAAGTTTATCCCTTGAACAAATACTGAAGACAATCCTTAGAAGATTGTTCTGCTAATTTGGATACACTAAGTAGTACTATAACTAACGATAAACATTTTTATATATTTTAAATTTATTATAAATACGCAGAAGGTATATATATATATATATATATATATATATATATATATATATATATATATATATATATATATATATAGTTCCCATGCGATATATTTATATTATAATAATATAATTTATTATTAACATTTGTTTATTTAATATCATTATGAACAACTAATGAAGGTAACTAAAAACAATTTTGAAAGTCAATAGATTCTTATTAGTTTTATTTTGAGAATGCACAAACATTGCTTTGAAGCGTTAGATTAAACCATGCGGGATTTGTTGCGTTTTGTGGACCCTAATAGTGAAATGAAGACGTTTGGTGGTAAAACAGTTGTTCTGGGTGGAGATTTCCGCCAAATTCTTCCTGTAGTTCCAAAAGGTACACGGCAAGACATTGTTTCTTCCGCCATAAATTCATCATATCTATGGGATAGTTGCAAAGTTTTAAGGTTGACTAAAAACCTCAAAACAAGTTCGGTACACAACGGTGCCGGCAGGCATTACAAGAGTTTGCTAACTGGATTGCCAATATCGGCGATGGAAAGCTGGGTGGGCGGAATGACGGATTCACAGAGGTTGAAATACCTAATCACATGTTAGTATCATCCGGGGGGGACGGCATTAAAGCAATTGTGGAAAGTACATTTCTAATGTTTGCAAATGGAAACACTGACCCCGAGCATCTGATAGGTCGTGCTATACTAGCACCAACGCTCGACGTGGTCAACGCAGTTAATGAATATATGACTGAGTTGCATAATGCCGAAAGCAGGTCATACTATAGTTCAGACGCAGTATGCAAAGCCGACGGCGATAATGGTATACTTGGAGATGTACACACACCGGAATTTCTGAACAGCATTCGCGTGTCGGCTCTACCAAATCATACACTGAATTTGAAAACCGGCTCACCAGTAATGTTAATGAGAAAAATTGACCATTCTCTTGGGTTGTGCAATGGAACTCGGTTGATAATCACAAAGTTAGCAGACCATGTTATTGAAGGCGAGCTTCTCATTAGTCCCAACAAAGGTACAAAAGTGTTAATCCCCCGAATGTCAATGTCACCCTCGGATCCAAGATTGCCGTTCAAGTTTCAACGAAGGCAATTCCCATTGATGCTTTCATATGCAATGACCATAAACAAAAGTCAAGGCCAAACGTTGACTCATGTAGGTTTAATACTAAAGAAACCGGTTTTTGTACACGGTCAGTTGTACGTAGCTGCATCTCGGGTTAATAATCAAGACGGTCTCAAAATATTGATTGTAAAAGACTCAAGTTCAACTACTACATCAACCACTAATGTTGTATATCATGAAGTTTTCAATAATTTGTAATTTTGTAATGTATTCTTTTTATATTACCATTGCAACTATTTGTAACATACCATTTTCATACGTTTTTTGTTGTATTCCCAAATATATCACACAAATTTTAACATAAAATACACACAATTAAAAATGTTTAAATAACATCCCGTGCATCGCACGGGTCAAATACTAGTTAGTATTATATGCATATGTATAGACGTATACTAGCTTCAAAAAAGGAATATATGTATAGTAATTTGTCTAATTATTGACTTAATTACCAAATATAAAAACAACCTATTAATTACCATATGAATAATAATAACTGTATAATTTTTAGTGTAATCTATATCTATATATTAAAGGAAACGGAATTTACTGATTAATTAATACTAACAATAATCACTAAAAATAGATTTGTAGTAAAATAGGGAAAAAAAACCTTAATCCACTAAAAACTGAAAATATAAATGGAATTTACTGATTATTACTAATAATAATAATCAGTAAAATAAGAAAATAAAAAAGGAGTCTTAATTCAATGAAAATGAAAAAAAAAAAAACAGAAGATTGAAAAAAAAAGGATAACAGTAAAAAAAATCCTACCAAAAATTAGAAAAAAAAAATCTTAATTCATCAAAAATAGAAAAGGAAACAGAATTTACTAATTAATTAATACTAATAATAATCAGTAAAAAGGTTAGCAATAAAATAGAAAAATAAAAAAATCCTTAATTCACTAAAAATCGATATTGTATACTATTATTAAAAATATATAAAATCATCATTTCTTACTTTCCCGCCCAAACAATAAAAAAGGAGAAAAATTACCAATTAATAATATTAATAATAATTAGTAAAAAAGTTCGTAGTAAAATAGAATAAAAAAACCTTAATTCACAAAAAATTGAAAAGGAAACGAAATTCACTAATTAATTAATACTAACAATAATCAGTAAAAAAAATTGTAGTAAACTAAAAAAATAAAAAAGGATTCTTAATTCACTAAAAATAGAAATATAAATAGAATTTACTAATTATTACTAATAATAATCAGTAAAATAGGAAAATAAGAAAAGGAGTCTTGATTGAATGAAAATGAAAAAAAAAAAAAACACGGAAGGTTGTGAAAAAAAAAAAGAAGTCATAATAAGGATAACAGTCAAAAAAAAAAAGAAAAAAGAAGAAGAAAATCCTGCCAAAAATTAGAATTCACTAAAAAAAGATGAAACAGAATTCAGTCAATTCACTGATTAATTAATACTAATAATAATCAGTAAAAAAGTTAGCAGTAAAATATGAAAATAAAAAAAAGATCATTAATTCACTAAAAAATTAAAAATAAATGGAATTTACTGATTAATACTAATAATAATCAGTAAAATTTGAAAAAAAAAAGATTTTTAATTCAATGAAAATGAAAAAGGAAACGAAAAGTTGTTAAAAAAATATCATAATAAGAATAACAGTACAAAAAAATACTTACCAAAAAATTTTAAAAATAAAAAAATCCTTAATTTGCGAAAAATAGAAAAGGAAACGAAATTCACTAATTAATTCATACTAATAATAATCAGTAAAATTATATCCTTTTTTCAATAATGAATATTTTCTTAAAGTATATACACATATTATTCTTATCAATATAGAATTAAAAGTATATATATATATATATATATATATATATATATATATATATATATACACACACACACACACACACACACACACACACTTAATGTATAATAGTATTAGTACAAAATAAATTATACTTTCCTTAATAATTAATTATTAATATTATTGCCTAATAATTATGTATTGTCACATTTTCAGTGTAATTATTATGGTAATTTATATACATATATATTTTTATACTTAATGTATAATATTATTGGCATAAAATAAATTATATTTAACTTAATATATAATTAATTTTAATATGATTTTCTAATTTTTATTAATGGTAATTATTTAATAATTTTTCTTTCATTCTTTCGTGTAATTATTATGGTAATGTATTTAAATATTAGAAGAGAACAAATACTATAATTAATATAATTAATGAAATTATTATGGTAATTGCCACAATATTTGGTAATTATAGTTAATATAATTATTGAAACTGAGAAATATAAGATTTCTTCCCTAGAAAAATTTGTGACAATTTTATTAAATTATAATTAATAAAATATGAAATATAATTAAAGAAATAAAAGTATAAAATTAACGAAACATGAATATTTATAATTTTTTCTAAAAATATACATACACTTATGCACTATAATAATCATACAATATTTAAATGTTACTTTTTAAATTTCTAAATGTAATTTTTTAATTATAATTATATCAATATAAATTATAATTAATGAAATTATATTATAGAATTTTTCTATATACATATTAATAAACATTATGTGTATATACAATGTATTATACAATCATATAAGAAAATGCGTTCGATATATATATATATATATATATATATATATATATATATATATATATATATATATACATACATGTTTTTTTATTGATTTCTAAGTACAATTCTCTTAGTTAGTATTCATATATTTAGAATTATAATATATATGAAATACAATTAGGAATAAATCATCTTAATTATGTGTACAATATCATTTCTGTTTATAATAATTAAAGAAAAAATAAATATGTGAACCAATGATTTCAAAATGAGATTAATATACAGTTTCAAATAAATATAACATGATTAGACGATTTACTTTACTTAGTTTTAATTTTCTTAATGAAGTGACTTTTCTTTATTCGTTTTTTGATGGAATACTAAGGGAGTGTTTGGATTGTTGGTAAATCTATAGTATAATTAAAAACAAAATTTTATTTACTTGATTTTCCGCCCAAACAATAGTAAATAGTAAAGGTAAATTAAAAAATAAAAAGAAATATATCGCAATAATTCTCTACATCATCATCAATTAAAAAATGAAACAAAAATTAGGTAAATTGGAAAATAAATGAATATTAATAACTGACTGAAAATTAAAAATAAAAAAAAAAAAAGAAACAGAAATTACGTTAATTGGAAAAGGAAATGAATATTAATAATTCACTGAAAATAAAAAATTATCCATAATTGACTAAAATGGAAAAGAAAATTGTGATTATTGCATTTTAATTTTTCACAATAATATTACACAGTAGAATAAATCAAATCACAATTATATCATAAATCTTTCACAATTTTACACAATGGAATAGAAATTAAAAATGGAACGGAAATATTTCAATAATAATATTCTACATCATCAATTAAAAATGGTTCGAATAGGTAAAAATATCACTGTATCTGATATTCTAATTGACTGAAAATAAAAAAGAATAATTGTCTAAAAATGAATCTGATATTACTAATTGACTGAAATTATAAAAAGGAAATGAATATTAATAATTGACTGCAAATAAAAAATGACTAAAATGAAAAAAGAAATTGACAGATCATTGCATTTTAATTAAAAAATATGACGAAACTTAAAAATTTTACGAAAATATTTCAATAATAATATTCTACATCATCAATAGTAAATGCATATTTTAAACGATAGTAAAGGTAAATTAAAAATAGAACGAAAATATTACAATAAAAATATTATAATCATCAATTAAAAATGGAACGAATATTATGAAAAAATATCAATGCATCTAATATTCTAATTGACTAATTGACTGGAAATAAAAAAGAATAATTGGCTGATAATGAATCTGATATTACTAATTGACTGAAAATAAAAAGGAGCACTAATTGACTGAAATTCTACCATTATATATTTTCACCCGAGTCACCCATCCTTTTGGACTAAAGGTGTTAGCTCTAGACGAAGATGAACAAGATTGTGTTGTTACTACCAATTTGTCTACAAAGAGGTTTCAATAGTTTGTAAAATATAATCTGTGATATTATGTTTTTTTTTAAATGGAAAAATTGCTATATATCTAGACAAGAAATATATTTTCCATACAAATAAATTAGGATATCAATTAATTTTTATAACTGAATTGCTAGAGAACGAGCAAATTTGCCTAATTTATAAAAATACTAAATAATGATAAATAAAATCTCCAAAGTTACAACGCCGCATGTGTACATCTACATATTAGCTATTAATTTGAGCAATTAATAACATAAAAACACATAAACGATCCAAACAATACCTTCAATTGCACTATATAATATTTGATGTTCTAATTTAAATAATTATATATCAATCAAAATATTCTTAATATATTACAACAAATTCATTCCGTGCATCGCACGGGTGCAAATACTAGTAGTTTTTAAAAGTTCTCCAAATTTCTAAGAAACTGGAAAATATTTTCAATTTTCAAAATAGAAATCTACGCTAATAAACATGTTTTCTGTTTTATATTATCATATTTTTCAGAAAATTAGAAAATTTCTCCCTTAGTAAACATGACATGAGTATTAGTAAATAAATTTTCTAAACATAAAATAGAAAAAAAGTAAAATAGAGAATAAAAACTAAAAAATTAGAAAACAAAAAACAGAGAATAATTTTTATTTTTTTTTGGGAGGGGATGGGGGGTTACTCAACTAGTCTATCGGCTAGTATTATTGTCAATTGTTGTCACAGCTTCTTTACTCAAGATGTCGCGAACAATTTTTTGAACTAAATAGAGCATAAGTTTCACTATCAAAGTAGTTGGAATTTCCAACCCCAAAAGATGAGGAGAAAAGGGAAGAATAAGGAGGTTAAATGACAATAATTTCATTTTCAAAAAAAATGGCAAAATATTTTTAACCATAAATATTGGAGTATGGCAACTCGGTAACCATAATTAAATTTTGGATTTCGGTAATTGTTTTTTGACATGTTTGTTATCATATAGAATTAAATATCACTTCATAAGTAAGTGTCTTAATTTTTTTTTGATAACGAGAGAAATACACAATACGTAGTACTAATTAATAGAATATATATTGAGTAAACCTTATTATATAATACCTGTCAAACAAAGAGAGGTTGTCATGGTAAATTCTTTTTGGTTGCTTAGACAATTATAGCAGTTTCTCTAACAATCAAAATTTGAAGAGTTTGCACATGATTGAGTTAGTAGCTATAATGATTATATCGGAAAATTATATTTAATTTTAACACGTAACATCTGTAATGATGGATTTAATTAATCCAGGATAGCCCGAATTACTAAACCCGATAATAATAGGACTAAGATAATGTGGTAATAAGAAAAATAGATATATGTCGCGGAGACAGCTTTTGTATTGATAATTGTTGTAGGAGTCGACCCCGGCTAAAGTCGAGGTCGACCCCGACTGGGATTGACCTCGAGGTCAACCCTGGTTGGGGTTGACCTCGGCTAGGGTGGCCACGATCCGAGGGCTTGTAGAGGAAGGCGGCTTCGGTGGAGACGTCCTAGGCCTCGGGCGTGCACGCGGACACGGTCAAACTGTGATCCAACCGCTCACCTTATTCTCATGGAACAATTGGGGGGCAAGCTTGTATAAAATAACCCACTCTTGTCTTGTTTAGGACATAACATCTTGTCTGAATATTACATTTTCCTACAAACTATGATCAATACAAGAATTGTCTCCACGACATATATTTCTTGTCTTTCATTTCATGTCGCCATATCACCATGCGTCCATGCCACCCAGTATCATTTGTGTGAGTCAGGTTAATGTCTTAAAGATGCCGGGTGGATTGTACAGTGATATGCTTTATCAGTTATCTGTTTCAATTTTGGAACCAAAAACAAAGGTCGTTGTAGTATAGTGGTGAGTATTCCCGCCTGTCACGCGGGTGACCCGGGTTCGATCCCCGGCAACGGCGATTTTTTGTGTTCTGTTTTCTTTCCTTTTTTTTTTTTTAAGGATGAACGAATATATAGACAAAAAGTAAATCCGACCTGCCGGATTCGAACCAGCGACCTAAGGATTACAGAACTCACTACAGTCCTCCGCTCTACCAACTGAGCTAAGGTCGGATTTATGTTCAACTCTCGAACTGGTTATACTCAATTAGGCACTTGCACATGTAGAATAGAAAAAATATCAAATAGGTCACTGAACTTTTACACATTGTGCAATTGAATCATCAAACAAAAAAAAAAAAAAATGTATAATTGGACAATTAAAAACATAATAATTGTGCAAATATAAATTTTTACAGGTTACTTTCAAGTTTCCATTAAATATTATGTCATAATGTCAAATTATATATATAAATTATTTTGATTATAATTTTTAAAAATTAAAAGAAATTTCAAAGAAGGTGGCGTAGCCATTATTAGCAAACTTCTAATCTTCAAAGATTAAGAAGTTGTGTTTCTCTATAATTTTCATAAGCAAACTAATAAATATTATTCGACAGCTTCAACCCAGAAAAAAAAATCTCTAATTCTTTACATACTAGGCAATTAAGTTCTGTTTTATTCTCAAGTCCCAACAATAAACAGATTTAATGGCCAAGGACATAGGAAAGAACGTTAACATATAATAGGATTATGCCACCCAATTTCAGAAATCTTGGGGAAGGGGAAACCAGTAACCACAATATTAGTTTTCACATTTCCTGAATATATCATATAAAGTCTATATGCTAATATATCCATTTAAAAGAACCAAATTGTTTCATTACCTTCTTCCAATATTATGACAAATAATGTGAATAACGACAAACACAGTTTGCCAGTTCTCTGCATTGCATACTATGTTCTTCAGTAGAATCAAACAACTATTGGCTCAAATATCTAATCATTCACCAAATATCGATATTTATCATTGATGGGGTGAGAACCCCGGCCCAAGAAAAGAGGCCCAGAAAGAATGCATGGGCCGAGTCCAGGACTCGGCCCAGGTCCAAAGAAGGAGGCCCAGTTCGGAGCCCGGAAGGACGGGCCCAATGCCGAACGGGGGCGAGGAGTCGGCCCAGGCACGGCCCAGGAGAGGACCCGGTCCAGAGAGCCGTTGAAGGAGCCTTCAGAGCAGTTAAGGCAAGGAGCCGTTGAGGCATTAAAGGTCGGACTCGGTCCGCCAGTTACCGGCCAGAGAGAGCCGTTGCCAGAGTCCGTAACGTCGCCCAACGGCTCGGCGCATTAAATGTAATCTTGAAGTCGGCCATCATGAGCCTTTAAGTCAGTAGAGGAGGAGCCACTATAAAAAGGGCTCCTCCACCCTTGTAAGAGGCAGATTGAGAAAACCCGGAGAGGGAATAGAGAGCACTATTGAGCATCATACTTCACTGAAAATCTAGACTTTTTGTGAAAGGTGTATCCTCCAGCTTAAGGTTGTGTTGGACCTCCTTGGGCCCGAAAACCCAAAAACCATCACTGGCGCCGTCCGTGGGGATCGAAACGAAGAGTCGCGTGTCCTCTTGAGTAAGGCGAGTCCAAGGAACAATAGTTGAATCAGGCAAACTCCAGACATGGCTGGAAGCGAGGAACAGTCGAGCCGTCAAGACAACGGACGAGAGGCCGACTTGAGAAACCAGCTGAATAGAAGAAATGCCCGAAGCCATGAAAACGAGACGACACCGCCGCCGACGCCGCTGAGAAACCCGCAATTACCTCAAGTGCTGCTCACCCCGGAGCAGTTGCGTGCAATCGGACGCTCCTGCGCGGAAGCGAGCCTAGGAGTGAGAGAACAGTCCATCACTCGCCAACTGCAACGCGAGTTGCAACCGCCTCAGAGGCCAGACAATCGGCAATTGAGCCGACGGGCTGAAAGCCAACCGGTGCAATCCGTCCATTCCCGGCTAGGTCCCAGCGTCGGACGTCGGTCGGCAAGAGAGCGATTAGGCCGGAAGGAGGCCAGTCGTGCCCCGTTAGTCGCCCGCGACCGACAAGCTGCACGAGAGAAGAGCCGAACCAAAAGAGCCAGGACTGAGACTCGTCGTGTGGAGCAACCTCCCCGCAACCCCGTCCAACCGGCTGAATCTGAAGTCGGCGAAAGCACGGAATCCACGGGAAATCGCACCCGGGAGAGGATCGAAGTGGCCAACCTAGTACAGGAGGTACGAAGTCTGAAAGAGCGGATGGAAGGAAAAACCAAATCCCCAGGACGTACGTTGCTGACCGCCTTACCCTTCTCGGACGAGGTTATGGCCTTTAAGATACCGAGCGACTTTAAGTTCCCGGAGCAAGCCACATTCGACGGATCAGGCGACCCGCGAGAACATCTATTGAGTTACCAAGCTAAGATGCAAGTCCTAGGAGTGCGGGATCCGGTCATGTGCCGTGCCTTCTTACCTACGCTGAAGGGGCCCGCCCAAAGATGGCTTGTAAGTCAGCCCCCAGGGTCGATTCACAGCTTTGAAGAACTGGCAGACCGCTTCATGACCCACTATCCCGCTAACGTCAAGCCACAGAAGGATCTGACGCACTTAGGCGACATCCATCAGGATGAAGGCGAGTCATTGAAAGCCTATCTTGCTCGCTGGCAGAAGGAGATCCAGTCGATAGAAGAGGTGGAGGACCAAACAGCGCTCACCTTCTTCATTGAATCTTTGCGATCCGGACAGCTGTATCGAGACCTAAGGGACAACCGCCCGGCGACATACGCGGAGGCTGTCCAGATGGCCAATAAGAGGGCCAACACAGAGCAGGCCATGAAGCATAAACGGCAGCGCGAGGTCGGTGGGTCCGCCAGCGGAAAAAGGACGCGGGTGGAAACGAGAGAAAGGCGTTCGGATGCCGCCCGGCGACCCGAGGTCAGGCGACCGTATGACCGACCCGTCGTTCACACCTATCGACCGGTTCCAGAGCGACCAGTCCACGAAGTACAGGCGGTCGCCCCGCCTCCGCCTCCGCCGATGGACGACCGTGCAGCGGACGAGGATACGGGTAAGACTTCTAAATATTGTCGCTATCACAAATCTTATACTCACAGCACAGAAGAATGCTACTATCTAAAGAAGATTATGGAGGGGATCATCCAGCAAGGGACACCGCCCCCTAACCAATGGAAGCGAAGGTCGACCAGTCGAGGAGGTGAGGGACCCGTCGCCGACTCAGAAAACAGCCGAGGCAAGCAGCCGGCTTCCGAAGAGGACGAAGCCCAATGGCGCCAGAAGCCGGTCATTAACATGATAGTCGGTGGGCCAGAAGGCGGCGATTCCGCGAACACCCGAAAAGCCTGGGCTCGGCAGCTATATGTCGGAACAGTCTATGGTCGAGAAGAGAGCTCCAAAAAGATATGCCGGGAGCCCATCGTGTTCACCAATAAGGACCTGCCAGCCGGGGAAACCCCGCATCGAGACGCGTTGGTCATCGCCATGGACATCAACGGTGTGGTCGTTCGCCGAATCCTGGTCGACACCGGGAGCAGCGTCAACGTACTGTACCTGGAGACCTTTACCAAGATGGGGCTGACCCGAGAACAGCTCAGACCTGTGAACACCCCTCTCGCCGGTTTCACCGGGGACTCGGTGGAGGCGGAAGGGTCCATCACTCTTCCTGTGGAAATCGGCAGCTATTCGGACGTACAACGGTTGAGCATGAAGTTTATCGTGGTCGATCTAGCCTGCTCACACAACGCCATACTCGGCCGCCCGGGTTTGGAAGACCTCGGGGCCCTGATCTCAATTGAACATTTATGCTTGAAGTTTCGCACGCCAAACGGAATAGGAACGGTGCGTTGTGACCGCAAGGTCGCCCGCGACTGCTATCTGCAAGCATGTAGAGGAATGGGCAAGCGTGGGATGCAGGTCCACGAGATCACCGAGAGGCCCCCTAAGAAAACAGTGATACCTCGCCCAGAGCCGGCCGTCGAGCTAGAGGAAATTGAGATCGACTCAGCACAGCCGAGCAGGCGAGTGAGAATCGGAGTCGGCCTCTCTGAGAAGTCAAAGGGGGAAATCACGAGAGTACACCAAGAGCACCGGCAGGTTTTCGCCTGGGGCCCAGAAGATATGCCCGGCGTAGATCGATCGATCATATCGCATCGACTCGCCGTAGACCCGGAGCACCGGCCGGTCGTGCAAAAGAAACGATACTTGGCCAACGACCAGAGGGAGTTTGTGAAGAAAGAAGTCAGCACGCTGTTAACAGCCGGGCACGTCCGTGAGGTCAAGTACCCGGAATGGTTGGCTAACGTGGTCCTTGTGCCCAAGCCCCCGACGTGGCGAATGTGTGTAGACTACACGGATCTTAACAAAGCATGCCCAAAAGATCCGTTTCCTCTGCCCCGAATCGACCAGTTAGTCGACGAGACGGCCGGGTCGACGCTGCTCAGTTTTATGGACGCCTTCAGGGGGTACCATCAAATATTCATGCACCCGGCGGACGAGGAGAAGACCGCCTTCCTAACTCCGGACGGAGTTTATTGCTATCGAGTCATGCCATTCGGACTCAAAAATGCCGGGGCTACATACACCCGAATGGTCGCCCGGTTGTTCCACCACCTGCTAGGAAAATCGATGGCCGCATACGTCGACGACATGCTCGTCAAGAGTCGAGAAGAGGACAAGCACGCGGAAGATTTAGCCGACTGCTTTAAAGTAATGATAAAGCACAACCTCCGATTGAACCCCAAAAAGTGTGCGTTCGCCGTCCAGGGCGGTAAGTTTTTGGGCTACATGGTCACCAAGCGAGGCATTGAGCCTAACCCAGAGAAAGTACAAGCCATCCTCGACATGCAGCCTCCTACTACTATCAAGGACCTACAACGCTTGACCGGACGACTGGCCGCTCTCAGCCGTTTTCTGAGCAAATCGGCGGATAAGACTGTGCCTTTCTTCGAAGCCATGAAGAAGAAAGAGGGATTCGCTTGGACTGTCGAATGCCAACAGTCGTTCGAAGAATTAAAACGATATCTGTCGACTCCCCCAGTACTGTCTACCCCCCAGGAGGGCGAGCCCTTACTGTTGTACCTCGCCGCCTCGGCCAAAGCGGTAAGTTCGGTGTTGGTTCGAGAGGAGGACCGAGTCCAGCACCCGGTTTACTATGTAAGCCGCTCACTGAAAGCTGCCAAGACACGGTACACCGCCCTGGAAAAGATCGCGTATGCCTTGGTGGTCACCGTGCGCAAGTTGGCGCCTTACTTCCAAGCCCATACCGTCCGGGTCCTGACGGATCAGCCACTCGGGAGTGTGCTACGGAACCCCTTGTCCTCCGGCCGGCTGATAAAGTGACTCAATACGGGATCGAGTACCAACCCAGGCCCTCCATCAAAGGCCAAGCTTTGGCCGACTTTCTGGTCGAGTGTACCGCGAGTGAGGAGGAGAAGGAACACGCCTCGGAGAGCCATCCGGGCGAATGGTGGGAGATGCATGCGGATGGAGCATCAAGTCGACAGCACTGCGGAGGTGGCGTTGTGCTCATCACTCCGGAGGGATTTCGGCTGTATTATGCCTTAAGGTACCTGTTCTCTGCATCGAATAACGAGGCCGAGTACGAAGCAGTGTTGAACGGCCTCCGACTCGCCAAGGATCTAGGAGTCGAACGGCTACGAGTCAAAACCGACTCTCGACTAGTAGTTGGGCAGATCTCGGGCACGTACGAAGCTAAGAACGCGAGGATGGCATTGTACAAAGAATGTGCCATTAAGATGTTGAAGGGGTTCGAAGCTTATGAAATAGAATACATATCCCGGGCGGACAATGTAGAGGCCGACATCTTGTCTAAAATCGCCCTGGAAGGGGTGCCTGACCGCTTAATAAAGATTTGCCAGTAGGAGGAGCTAAGTCGGCCGAGTGTTGAAGAGGCGCCGCTAGGTGTCCAGCAAGTAAACACCGAAGGATGGGATCGAGATGAAAATCCGGAGATGTTCTGGATAGATGACATCCGGCGATTCAAGGAAACGGGCGAGTTGCCAACTGACCCGGCAGTCGCAGCGAGGATTCGGCGGAAAGCCCCCTCCTTCCGGATCGTTGGCGGAGACCTATATAAACAGTCGTTCGGAGGACCCCTGTTGAAATGCCTACTTAAGCCTGAGGCCGAGAAGGTAATGGATGAAGCTCACAGAGGCATTTGCGCTGCGCACCAGGGTGCTCACACGCTCGCCCGAAAATTGGTCGTTCAAGGGTATTACTGGCCGACCATGATGCGAGATTGTGTTGAACGGATGTCCAAATGTGGCGTTTGTCAGGCATTCGCTAGGAAAGACACTCGGCCAGCCACCTTCTACACACCGGTCACCACCGCCATTCCCTTCGCCAAATGGGGAATAGACCTGTTAGGACCATTACCCGTCGCCCCGGGAGGATTGAAGTTTTGCGTCGTGGCCATCGATTACTTCACCAAGTGGGTCGAGGCGGAACCCTTGGCCACCATCACCGAATACCAGTGTCGACGTTTTCTATGGAAAAAGGTGATTTGTCGCTTCGGTTTGCCCGAGCACATCGTCAGCGATAACGGGCGATAGTTTGATTGCCAGGCGTTCGCCGAATTCTGCCGCCGACACGGCATTAAGCATACCAAGGTGTCGGTGGCCTACCCCCAAGCAAATGAGCAGGTTGAGAATGTGAACCGAACCTTGGTCGATGGGATCCGGAAGAAACTCGAAGACGTCCGAGGACACTGGGCGGACGAGCTTGATCGAGTCCTATGGGCCTATCGCACTACCCAGCGGCGAGCAACGGGAGAGAGTCCGTTCTCGCTCGCATACGGCTTTGAGGCCAAGGTTCCCGTCGAAGTGGTCGAACCCACCCACCGGGTTCGCACCTACTCGGACGCAACAAATGAGGAGAGCCTGCAGATTGTGAAAAATTTCCTAGAAGAAAGAAGGGAAGCCGCGAGTGCGCGAATGGCTGAGTACCAGCAGGCAGTGAAAAGATACCGCGACCGTAGAACTCGCCCGCGAACCTTCCAGGTTGGCGACCTACTGCTACGGGATCGACAAGCCAGCCAGCCTACCGAAGGAGGCAAGCTCGCGGTCAAGTGGGAAGGGCCGTACCGCATCGCGGCTGTAGTTCAGGCCGGAACTTACAAATTAGAGACCATGGGAGGCAAGCTTATAGATCGTATATGGAATGCTACGCATTTGAAAAGGTTTTACCAGTAGCCAATGATAGGTCATGTATGAGATCGAGGATTCCAAGAAATCTGAATAAAGTGCGTGGATTGCAGCCAATCGTCCCAGGGACTCGGCGAGAGAAAGATATGAAACAAGGGCCCAGACCCTTAGACGTTTCCGTGAAAAAGCCAAAAGGAGTCGCCTCGACTGAGGGACTCGGCAAATATATATATAGAAACAACGGGGCACTGACCCTAAACCGTTTCTGAGAACAGAAAAAGCCTAAAGGGTCGCCTCGACTGAGGGACTCGGCGAGAGAAAGATAGGAAACAAGGGCCCAGACCCTTAGACGTTTCCGTGAAAAAGCCAAAAGGAGTCGCCTCGACTGAGGGACTCGGCAAGTATATATAGAAACAACGGGGCACTGACCCTAAACCGTTTCTGAGAACAGAAAAAGCTTAAAGGGTTGCCTCGACTGAGGGACTCGGCGAGAGAAAGATAGGAAACAAGGGCCCAGACCCTTAGACGTTTCCGTGAAAAAGCCAAAAGGAGTCGCCTCGACTGAGGGACTCGGCAAGTATATATAGAAACAACGGGCACTGACCCTAAACCGTTTCTGAGAACAGAAAAAGCTTAAAGGGTCGCCTCGACTGAGGGACTCGGCGAGAGAAAGATAGGAAACAAGGGCCCAGACCCTTAGACGTTTCCGTGAAAAAGCCAAAAGGAGTCGCCGCGACTGAGAGACTCGGCAAGTATATATAGAAACAACGGGGCACTGACCCTAAACCATTTCTGAGAACAGAAAAAGCCTAAAGAGTCGCCTCGACTGAGGGACTCGGCAAGTATATATAGAAACAACGGGGCACTGACCCTAAACCGTTTCTGAGAACAGAAAAAGCCTAAAGGAGTCGCCTCGACTGAGGGACTCGGCGAGAGAAAGATAGGAAATAAGGGCCCAGACCCTTAGATGTTTCCGTGAAAAAGCCAAAAGGAGTCGCCTCGACTGAGGGACTCGGCAAATATATATGGAAACGGCGGGGCACTGACCCTAAACCGTTTCCGAGAACGGAGAAAGCTTAAAGGGTCGCCTCGACTGAGGGACTCGGCAAAAGGAAGCTAGGAAACGAGGGCCTTGACCCCCGATCCTTAGACGCTTCCAAGAGAAAAGCGTAAAGAAGTCGCCTCGACTGAGGGACTCGGCGAGAAAGGGCTGGGAGACAAATTGTTTCTCGGAGGAAGCATAAAAGAGTCGCCTCGATTGAGGAACTCGGCGAGGAAAAAGTAAGGTTCAAAACCTTAGAAGAATGCCAATATTAAGAGAGCCCCAAAAACAAACTTCGTAAAAAAAAGAAGAAGGGAAAGCTGTTTTTTATTAAAATACAGCCGATAAGGAGGCCAACCCTTACAAAAGAGGGTCTATTCTAAAAAGACCCTAGGCTACGGGGGGAGGGGTATCGACGGCGACCCCTTCAACTTGCGCCCCTGCCGATGGTCCAGCAAGGGGAACGGAGGAAGGGTCCTCGGCCTGAGGAAAGGACTCGGCGAGCTCTGGAGGCGTCGCCGCAGGAAGAGTCGCCGGGTCAGTAGGTGCAGCCGGCCCATCAGCGTCCAGCACCGGCTTGAGGCCCCAGCTCTCGGGAGTGAACGAAGAGTCGCGGGCCAACAAGGTGGCGTGAATCTCCATCTGCGCCTCGCGGAAGCCGAAGCGGTAATCTCGCTCGCCCAGGTCGAGGAGGAAATCATCGCCCTCTGGGGTCGCCAGCCACTCCTTGGCTACCTCTCTCCTCCGAGCTGCCACCGCCGACTGCACATCCGCCTCGAAGGCCGCCGACTTCTTATAATCTGCGACAGAAGTCGCGGCGATCGTGGCCACTTTGCCCCTCTCGTCCTCCCACTGACGGGTGACCCTCAGCAACTCGGCGTTGTGCACCTCCACCATCTTGAGCTGCTTCGCCTGCTCTTCCAGGAGAGCTTCCTCTGTCTGGCGCTGCTTGGCGGTCATGGCCCGCATATCGTTCTTAAAGCCCTGGAACCGATTGCCCAGTTCCATCTGGAGGGTGAGGTCCTGCACACCAAACCGTTAGTCGAACGGAAAAGGAAAAAAGAGAGTAAACAGAGGGAAAGGCCGAGTGGGTAACACTTACGCGATACGACTGCCGGAGCAAGGCCTCGATGATGAACCCGTCGCCAAGAGCACGGGTCGACTCTACGTCCTTTGGCAGAAGGACATCCTTGCACCACTTGCGAATGGAGGTGTTGCCCATCCAGATTTGGGCATCCTCGTCCACCTCGTGGCACAGCCTAATCCTCTTCGGGGTCGGCCCCTCCGTATGCTCAGCAGGCCGCTTAGAGCTCGGACTCTCAGTAGAAGGAGGAAGCGGCTGCCGACTGGGCGATACCACGGGCGAAGGTGTGAGGTCGACCACGTTGTGGGAAGGTGGAGGAGTCGGTCGAACCACCGGCGATGGCTGAGAAGAGGACGCAGTGGCAGCACCGGTAGAGCGTTGCGTCAGGCGACGCCTCATCTTTTCCGCTCTATTTGCCATCTCAGGAGTCGGTGCGATTGCTTCGCCGGAGCTGGAAGAGTCGGAATCGTAAGGACCTGTAAAAGAAATTCACTCACTCGTGAGTGTTCCCATAGGAAATAAGAAGCAAGTCGAGAAAGAGATGAAAAAGACGCTACCTACGGTGGCGGCGCCCTCCGGCAGAAGGCCATGCTTGGCCATGGCCCGGACTCGGGACCAGTACTTGACGGAGTACGGCCCGAAGCCCTTCAAGAAGTCGCCGCCCATGACAGCATCCTCCGTAAAGACGGCGCGCCGAGAGCAGGGCTTGAAGAGAGTCGCCGGCCAGAGGGTCGGAAAGGTGAAGGAAGAGGAGCGAGGTCGGACGAAGAAATAAAGGGGCTTCCACTCTTTTATCGAGTCGGACAACCCCTCGAAAAGTTGTCGCCCCGGACGGGCGGCGACTTGGATGAAGCCGGGCGAGTGAGAGCCGACCTTGTTCACGGTAAAGAGGTACCGGAATAGGTCCAAATCTGGCTTGCACTGCCACCAATGGCAGAGATTGATGAAGCTGGTCAGGAGTCGGTGAGAGTTAGGCATTAACTAGCCCGGGACCAAGTTATAATGCCGAAAGAGAAGCGAAAGAAATGGGTGTGGGGGCACTCGGAAGCCGAATGCAACTGAGTGCAAATGGATACCCACAAAGCCCTCCGGCGGGTCGTGGATAGGTCGGCTCTCCGCCGCGACGACCATGACCGAAGGGCCAAGCAGAAAGCGGGCCATATCCAGGTCCGCCGCTGTGGCCGACGACGGAAGACCGGACGGCCGGACAACCGAGTCAAACTTGCCTCGCGGCCGTACAACGCCGCTCGGCAAAGCCGCCACCATAGTCAACGGGGCTGGGCTCATCGGAGTGGCCGCCCCAGAAGAAGAAGGGGCTAAGAAAGAAGAAGAAGACACCGCCTGGAAGCCCGCCGGCATTTCCAGGCGGCGGACGACGGAGGGAGAAGAAGAGGATGATGGAGAGGTCCCCGCCGGATTGTCAAAAGACGGCCGACGGGAGGAAGAAGAAGAATGAGAAGAGGAAGGCATTACTTACAGATTGGAGTTGAGGCTGAGAAGACGATGAAAGAGCAGAAGCTTGGTGGGAGAATTGAAGAAGAAGAATGGAAGGAAAAGGCCTTTTAAAGGGAGAAGGAAGTCCAAGAGGCTGCGACGCGGCACCTCCGTAGTGGAGGAATCGGAGGCGACAAGACGTCGAAGGGACGCCGCATTTAATGCCTCGATGGGCGGAACGACGGTTCAGGCCTAGGGCTAGCCTGCAAGCGGCGCGTCTACCCTAGGCCAAGGCTGAGTGACGATGACCCGGCCTGCCAGACCAAAGGCCCATCAAGGCAAAGACTATGGGGGCCCATCCAGACCACGCTGGAAGTTTCTAGAAGTGACCCGGCTGGGTCCGGCCAAATAGAGAGGCCCGGACGAGCTTCAGGTTGCAAGGTCGGCCGACAAATTTGCCGAGTCCTACACCCACGGGGCTTAGTCGGACAGAGTTTACAAGTCGGTCATAACGACCAAGAGTCGGCCAAAGGAACACGCAAAAACCAGGGACCGAAAAGTAAAAACGAGATTTTATTTCATAAAGACAGGGGTACAAGGCCGAGGACTCGGCTACAAGCATTACACAGAAAAGACGGGCCTAGGGCTTAACTTCCTCCTCCTCCGCGCGACGCACCGGCTGCGGACCCTCCAAGTAGTAGTGGGGGCGGAAAGGCAACGGACTCGGCTCAGGCTCGGGCTCGGGCAGTTTATCCAGATACACAGCAGGCTTCCCATCTACGACCATCCGCAGGGGCCTCTCCAGAGCACTCGGTGACATGGCCACGCCAAAAAGCGGAGGAGCCTCCCAGTCTAGGTCCCCCTCTGGCTCTGGATCTTCTACCATGGGCACCATCTCGCCCTCCTCCGGTTCCACGACCATCGGATCAAGCATGTCAGGAGGCACCACGATGGGATCAGAAGCGGAGTCGCCCACCAGGTACCCTCCGCTAGCCGCCCTCTTCCGCCGGAGCTCCTCTTGCCGGGCATGCTCCTTATTACGGATGGACCAACGACGATCACCGTCCCTGAAACTCATAGCTTGAGGTTTTTGAGATGTAAAATGGTGAGAAAGCACAGAGCTACCAAAAGCCCTTATATAGAGCCTCGAGAGAGCGACGACCGAGGCGCAAATCACGGAGGGAATCGTAACTGACATAACTGAGCCGGATTGGATGGGCAGCGTGGATCTCTGTCAGAGATTAATCCCATCCAATTAGCTCGGGAAGGGTGAGATTCGCACGCTAAACTGAAAAAAGCCTGGCTCGCCCTGGGAAGCGAGATTTTACAGGTGTCAAGCGGAGGGAGGACTCGACATCGCAGCCGACTCCTCGACAATTGAGACGGACGAGTGCACTAAATATACTGAAAAAGATGAAACTGAAGGCCGAAAATATTTTATTATAAAATAAAGAAGGTGCAGGTTACAAGGAGCTTATTACAGAGTAAGCAAGTGCTCCTAACAGAACTACCCCTCTAGAGAATCCGGCCGACCCCAGTTCACAAAGATCACTCACTCGGCGAGGAGGAGTCGTTTCCAAAGAACCCTCCCGATGGTCCAGGAGAGGGTGGGCAAAGCGAGTCCCAGAACGCCGGCATGAGTGGCGGCACAACCAGCTCTTCATCGTCCGGGTACATCTCCTGATAACGAGCAAAGTCTTCCTCGTTCATTAGCCCTGTAACCGGACCGTCCAAGTCATCCAGAGGAATAGAAAAGGTCATACGGAAGGTCAGCTGCTCTGGGACAGGCACGTCAACAACGGTCCCGCCTGGGGAAGTTACTCGAGCAGACCCCGGAGGAGGAGAAGGGCGAGAAGTCGGAGCGACTTCACGACGAGCAGGAGTCGGCGGATGGAGAGCCATGGAGGCAGCGCCAACAGGTGATCTCTGTGGAGTCGGACGGGGAGCCTTCCTTTTAGGCTCCCTCTCAGGCCGAGTCCGTTTCGAAGGCAAAGGGCGCCGGGGCGACCCAAAATCAATCTGCTTCCCTTTCAGTGGTGAGCGACCCATGAGGAATTAGTAAGTTAAGAGAAGAACGGCCAAGGTCATTTATAGGTGCCAGGCCAGGCCGAGGAAATCAGAACGGTCCCGCGAGATCCGGGAGATAGCGAATAATCTGGGCCAATCCTGGGTCATTCAAGGCACGGATTCGGTAAGAAGGAGGCGGTTACTACTTTTCCAAACCCAGGTTGGCGGACCGGGTATGGAAAAGTGAGGGACTAGTTGATGGGGTGAGAACCCCGGCCCAAGAAAAGAGGCCCAGAAAGAATGCATGGGCCGAGTCCAGGACTCGGCCCAGGTCCAAAGAAGGAGGCCCAGTTCGGAGCCCGGAAGGACGGCCCAATGCCGAACGGGGGCGAGGAGTCGGCCCAGGCACGGCCCAGGAGAGGACCCGGTCCAGAGAGCCGTTGAAGGAGCCTTCAGAGCAGTTAAGGCAAGGAGCCGTTGAGGCATTAAAGGTCGGACTCGGTCCGCCAGTTACCGGCCAGAGAGAGCCGTTGCCAGAGTCCGTAACGTCGCCCAACGGCTCGGCGCATTAAATGTAATCTTGAAGTCGGCCATCATGAGCCTTTAAGTCAGTAGAGGAGGAGCCACTATAAAAAGGGCTCCTCCACCCTTGTAAGAGGCAGATTGAGAAAACCCGGAGAGGGAATAGAGAGCACTATTGAGCATCATACTTCACTGAAAATCTAGACTTTTTGTGAAAGGTGTATCCTCCAGCTTAAGGTTGTGTTGGACCTCCTTGGGCCCGAAAACCCAAAAACCATCAATCATACAAATAGTTTTGTTTTAATTTTTTTTCTTTTAATTTTTAAAAATAATAATTAAAATAATTTTTTTATAGATAATTTGACATTATGTCATTATATTTAAGAAAAACTTAGAAATAACCTGTAAAAAATGTTATTTACACAATTTTTGAATTATTAATGGTCTGATTACACACTTGTTTTATTTGATGGTTCAATTACACAATATGTAAAAAGTTCAGTGGCTTATTTGACACTTTTTCCAAAAAATTTCTAGTTTTCATGACTAACTTATTTTTTTTTTTTTAATTGTCTGACCACCAATATTAGGGTTTTTACGCATGCACCATATCGCAAATTATGTTGTGCAACCGAATGCATCATGCGCATGGTGCATACGATGCAAAACGACGTCGTTTTGGTTAAAAAACGCGCGTCCCACTTAAAAAAGAAATCAGGTTCGATTCCCGGCAATAACATTTTTATATATCCATAAATTCATAACTATATATCCACAAATTCATAACTATATATCCACAGTGAATGAATGAAGTAAAAATCCACAATGAATGAACTAAATATCCACAATAAATGAACTAAATATCCACAATGATTGAACTAAATATCCACAATGAATGAACTATATATCCAAAAATTCATAACTATATATACAGGAATTCCTTGAGCACGGTCGGCTCCCGGACGACCCCCAGCGTGCCCGGAAGGCCAAGCTTAGAGCCCCGAGGTTCCAATCTTGGATGGTCGTCTCTATAGGCGATCGTATGGAGGCCCTCTTATGCGTTGCTTGACCACATTTGAGGCCGATCTTGTTATGAAGGAATTGCACTCGGGCATTTGTTCGTCACATCAAGGAGGACGATCGTTAGCTCGTCGAATCATATTGATCGGATATTATTGGCCGTCCCTCCAGCTGGACTGTGAGAAGATCGCTCGGGAATGTGAGACGTGCCAGTTATTTGCCCGGATGCCCGGACGACCGGCCACCTTCTACCAGCCGGTCACGTATGCAATTCCCTTCGCAAGGTGGGGGGTGGATATTTTGGGACCATTTCCTCAACTTGCCGGCCGAAGAAAGTTTGTTATTGTCGCCATTGATTACTTTTACAAGTGGATCGAGGCCGAGCCGTTAGCCACGATCACCTCTCAACAATGTACTCGGTTCTTATGGCGCAATGTGATTTCCCGCTTTGGTGTGCTCGTGCATCTCATCAGCGACAACGGCCGCCAATTCGCAAGCCAATATTTTCAGAATTTTTTGGCCACGATTAGGACGACCCACGTTCGGTCGTCGGTGGCTTACCCGCAGGGAAACGGACAAGTGGAGAATGCCAATCGGACAATACTGGAAGGTCTGAAGAAGAAGCTACACTCGGCTGGTCGTAGTTGGGCCGATGAGTTGTCCTATGTTTTGTGGACTTATCGGACGACCCCGAGAGAAGCGACTTTGGAGACACCGTTTGCCCTTGTCTTTGGAGCTGAAGCCCGACTCCCGATCGAGGCGTGGATCCCGACCGCCCGAGAACGAACTTACAATGCAGAGGAGAACGAACACTCAATGGTCGTGGATCTCGACGGGGTCGAGGAGAAGAGAGAGTTAGCCGCTCGGCGTATGACCGAGTATCAGAAGAGAGTCAAGAGTTCAAAGGATGTCCGGGTCAACCCTCGGTACTTTCAGGTCGGAGATTACGTCCTACGCCGACGGGAAGCCAGTCAACCTTTGGAAGGTGGGAAGCTAGCTCAGAATTGGGAAGGGCCGTACATTATCAGCGCTGTAGTGCGGCCGGGAACGTACCGATTGGAGACGACAACCGGTCGGCTGATCGAGGGGACTTGGAATTCTGAGCACCTCGTTATATTTAGGCATTAGCCTATTTTTTGTAATTTTAGGCGAAGTGGGGGCTCGACCTACGAGTCGGCTTCGTTCGTCGTTTGTTTGTAAATTATCATTTTGAATGTTTGCTTAACCGCCTGCGAGCGGGAAAATTCAATGTATATACGATCGGTGATTGCTCAACCGTTTGCACACGGTAGCCCGGTCGGTTTTTTCATTACCTTAATTAAAAGTAGGGTAATCCTAACCTCGCTCGTAACTTACTCGATCGAGGCTCAACACCAACATAGAAGAGGGGCTCTACGCTCTATGAACACCTCTCCCTCGATTCTTATCGATAGGGGTGTGCAATCAGGATCTAATAGCCGTCAATGTCTTGGCTCTAATAGCCGATCTTAACTTAACCGGGCGAATACATCGACCGGTTAAATACGCTCCTCTTCGGCGAACATTAGGGTCACGCCACCGATCGGGAAAGCCAGAGCTACAGCAGAATTCCCCGATCCGTCCAACTTCTATCCACTTTTGCACCCACTCGTGCCTCGAGCGCACAATAGTGTGGGGGCTGGGATGAAGGAAGTACTCTAAGCCTAATGATCGGGCACACCCCGAGCGAAAAGGCCAAACAGTTTTCGAAAAATCGACAAGGCCAAAAGGTCGGGTAAACCTCGAGCGGGAAGGCCATTGGAAGGTCGATGTCTCGGTCGAAAGGTTCACGACCAGGCCATAAGGCCGCGAGGTTGGGCATTAAACGATCGGCATGTACGCAATCAAAAATAAAAATGCAATAAGTACGAGCCGCACAAGTTGGACAAAAAACGAGTTTTATAAATTCAAGAGTGCCCGGTACAACTCGGGATCGGGCTCCCGATCGAGTTCACTTACAAAAAAATGAAGAAGAAACTAAATCTACTTCTTCGTAGGCTCCACGTTGCTCGGTGTGGCAGCAGCAGCTCCGCTTGGCTCAGCAACCATTCCCTCCTCGCGGCCGAACGGGGCCTCACCGGGGTCGGGGACAGCGGACGGGAGAGTTGTCAGGACGAGTCGGAGGTCTTCGCCCTCGAGCACCTCCTCCATATTCTTCTGTGTCTTCTCTCTCATCTTCCGCTGCCCGGCCTTGAAAGCCCAGCGGCCGAATTCCCACATCAGCTCGTCCCCGATCAAGTTCTTCCGCATTTCCCGGACGAACTTGATGCCGGTCTCGACGTCTCGGAAGAAAAGGTTGGCCATCTCGGCCGGGTCTTCCATTCGGGCCTTCAGGTCGGCGGTTTCCTTGAGCGCTTTCTGCACCACCTTGTCCGCCAAAGCCCGGTCCGCCTTAGCTTTCTTGAGCTCGGCCGATAGATCGCCGACTTCCTTTAACCGCCGCTCGGCGACCTTCTTGAACGTCGTGGCCTCATTGGCCAATAACGCTTGGCGTTGAAGAGCAAGGCCCACTTGGGAAGCCTGCAAAATCGAGCGAGTTAGCCCGAGCAGAAGCAGTTAAGAAATTAAAGCAAGATTGACAACTTTATCGTACCTCGACCAGGTCGCGGCTCAGCTTCTCGGCCAGTTGGGTCGGGGTCATCTTCGACACCTCGGTCGGGAGCGGCATGAGGTTGCTGACCCGCGTCAGGAGGGAGGCGTCGACTGCAACTGCCCCGACCTCGGGGCTGTTTTGCCTCCTCTGGCTTTTCAACGGGGCGGTGTCTCCAGCACCCTTCTCGACCGCCTTCTCTTTACCCTTGCGGGTACCCACCCGAGTGATCAGGGTGTCGGATGTATCAACCACGCCACCTTCGAGGTTGACGATGGTGGTGGTCGAGCCCAGGGGTCGGGCAGTTGGTATCTGTTCCCCTCCCGACGACCCGGTCGGGGTCTTGTTCTTCCCGAGCGATATCTTTGCCCGGGGGGCAACTTCGCGCCTTCGTCGTCGAGTTCTCTTGCGGCCATTCCTGCAAAAACAAGTAGGTTAGGCCGGGAATAAAGAGCGTTCGGGGTGTTAGGGTCGGGGAGGATTGGTTAGTGTTAGACCTTTGTCCTTCCGCTTGACCCGAGCGGGCGCCCTTGCAATCGTTACGCCCATCGGCTCGGGCTTGTACTTCTCGGTCAGGTTGTAGATCGGGGCGGGAAATTGGGCTGCCTCATAACTCTCAGCCGTCCGGAAGATCTTGTATTCGTAGATCTCGCCCGAGATCTTTGTGACCGCGTCTCGGAAGGCTTTTGTCTCGACCGGGGTAGCTTGTTTCCGGAAATGGCTGCTCCAAGTCCTCTCGACCGAGAGGATCCACGGGTCATACTTGACCGAGAAGATCCTGTTCTTCCATCCCCGGTTATTCCCGGGCAGACCCTCAATCGAGCGCATCTCGGCTCGGGATTGGGTCATTAGGAACCCGCCCCCATATGAGGCTGAGAGGACCTTCACCTGGTACACAAAGTTGAACAGCTCCATTGTGCAGGCCACGTCGTGCCGAGCGCATATCTGAGGGAAGCAGGTAATCATCATGTGCGCGTTCGGGCAAACTTGCGCTGGGACGACTTGGTAGTATCCCAGGAATGCGGTTAGGAGGCTGGTGAAGGGGAAAGTGATCGGGGCCGTCAGTGAATCGTAGTGCATCCCGATCCACTTTCCCCGATGCCGCTCGATGACGTTCCCGAGCCGGCGACTAGTGTCGAACTCAACCCGACCGCTGAGTGTTGCAGCGATTTTGGCTGCCTCTCCTTTCGTCAGTTTACTCATCTGACGTTCGACGTTCTCGCTGTTCAAGAACTCGAATCCGCCTGCGGCCGGTATTGCCGGTTCGGCCGGGTCTTCCTCGACCAGCTCCGCGGCGTTTTCTTGATCATCTTCTTGAGGCTCGGCTTGAGGGTAATCCCTAATTACCCTAGTTGGCGTGTCCCGAACGCCTTCGGTCGGGAGATTTCGTCCGCTTGTGGACGTCTCCCCGCTCTCACTGCTCGAGCTCCCAGATCCACTCGAGCTGGACCCTGACGTCCCAGACGAGCTCGACGACCTTTCTTGCTCAGGGGATCGCTCGGGGGCTTTTTGTGATCGTTGACCGACCTCCGGGGAGTAGGACATTATGTCCAGCTCTTCGCTGATCTGTTCGACCTCATCGTCATAGTCCGCGACTGACACATTCTGGTTGTCTGAGTCTGACATTTTGTCTACCTAAAGGCTGGTCGGGTTAGTTTGGGACTCAGGATGTTTAGGTCTAGGTCAGTTCTAGCCTACAATTGGCTATGCGAAAGCTTAAAGCAGGAAACAGAAGCTAAGGATCAGAAAACTTACCGGTTGCAGAGACTTGAAAGCTACTTGCTTGACCGATCTGCTGAAATGCTTCGCTCGGGACGCTCTGAGGGTACCGATCGATTCAGGAAGATTGGGGAAAGTTTAAATGAGGGTCCCAAAGGCCTATTTATAGGAGAGCATTTAGGCGGGAAACCAATCCACTTGCGTGACGCGACCGCTCCTGACTCCGAGGTGACCGTTGCGGTCGCAGAGGCCGGCAGTCATCGACACGTGGCGTGAAGGGAATGACAGCTGGCCGGTCGGTTTGGCGGAGGATGGTTGGGTTTCTTCATCTCGTCCCAATTTTTCCCGGACGATAAAAAAGGCACGGGCTGGGGGGCTCTTGGTAGGGAATACCCCGACCGACATGCCTTCGTCCTTTTGTTCTTATTTGTGCAGGTTACAGGTCGGATTTCTTAGAAGAACCCGGTCGGTTCCCGATCGGGCATCACCCGACCGGCGTCGTCGACCACCGAGCGGTAGCCCTTAGGCCAGGAAGCTGGAAGAGACACGTGGCAACGCTACGTGCTGACAGGCAGGGCACTCGGGAGGGCGACACGTGGTTGCTACGTGGGCGACATGCCGAACGGCCGGATTTATGTCTCCGGCTTCGCGGCTATAAATACCCGCGATAACAACAGTGTGGGGGACTTTTGGACGATCGATAGGTTGTTATAAGAGCATCTCGACCGCAGTCAGTCGGCACTCGGAACAGCCATTTAGATTGTACTTAGGGCCTTCACATTGATCAATAAAAGACGTTTATTTGCTTTAATTGGTCTTGCTATAGTTTATTTGCCTCTTACGTGGCAATTAACACTATCATCCACAATAATGCTATTGCCGAGAATCGAACCTGATTTTTTTTTTTAAGTGGGACACACGTTTTTAGTCAAAACGACGTCGTTTTGCATCGTATGCACCATGCGCATGGTGCATTCAGTTGCACAGCATAACTATTAGCACCATATGCAACCAATTGTTTCAACCACAAAAAAGTGGTCGAATAGTTGTGATAAAATCGTTTCAATCCTAGTAATCTTTTATATTTATTAAAGACCAACGAGCTAATTAACCCAATTAATACAAATTTTAAACACTGATATATAAACTCTCTAAAGTTTCAGCACCGAATGCGTATATTTACACGTTAGCTACTAATTGAATAACTATTTGCTCGAATTCAAATAATGATAACATCAGAAAATATAATCGATCCAACTCAATTCTTCAATTGCACTATATAATATTCAATGTTATAATTTATACAATTATATATCGATTCAAATATTTTTAAAATATTATAACAAATCTCTTCCATGTAACGCACGGGTGAAAATACTAGTTTGTATTACAACATTAATCAACTTTATGATTTTTTTTTTTCATACAACTATATGGTATAAATATGATAGGTGTATTAGGTTTCGTGTCGCCATATCACCATGCCACCCAGTATCATTTGTGTGGGTCAGGTTAATATCTTAATGATGCTGGATGTGATTGTACAGTGATATCGCTTATAGAAAGTTTTAATTTTAGGACCCAAAGCAAATGTCGTTGTAGTATAGTGGTGAGTATTCCCGCCTGTCACGCGGGTGACCCGGGTTCGATCCCCGGCAACGGCGAATTTTGTTTAAGGATGAACGAAAATATAGACAAAGAGGAAAACGAAAATCCGACCTGCCGGATTCGAACCAGCGACATAAGGATTACAGAACACACTACAGTCCTCCGCTCTACCAACTGAGCTAAGGTCGGATTTATGTTAAACTCTCGAACTGGTTATACTCAATTAGGCACTTGCACATGTAGAATAAAATAAAATATCAAATAGGTCACTGTACTTTTATACATTATACAATTGAATCATCAAACAAAAAAAGTATGCAATTTGAAAAAAAAAAAAAGATAGAGAGAGAGAAAGAAAGATAAAAATAATTTTAAGTTGAAAAAAAATATGAATGTGTTTGTGCGCATATTACTACATCCGCTCTGGTCCATGATATAACTATTGTGTTATGAAGTGTGACAGTCATTCATAAAATTTATATTAAACAGCAATAAATGTACTACATAATTAAATATATTAAAAAAATCCTTTAAAATTTTAATGGACCACTAAAATGACAGGTAACCAACAATATAAATTTTTTAAATATATATTAGATATATCCCAACTTAAATTAGATTAATCATATGTTTCTCAAATCTCACTCAAAAGTTGTTGAAACAAGTAACTTACAAATAGTATTATTAGTCCTAAGTTCTCCACTGTGCACAAAATCTTCAACAATATAGAATTTTTAGTCTTTGCTAGCAGTAGCCTTGTTTGTTTAAAGTTTAAAGACATTCACAATCTATGTCTTAATAAGGAAAGAGACTCTGTTTTTTGTAACAAGGCAGATAAGATGATTTATAATAGCGGCGGCCATGACTTGGAAGGCTTATTCTACACGTCGTCGTCGGACATGGAATCTCCGACGCCCTTTGTCGTGATTGAATTGGCTAAGCTCCGGGGAATTAATTAAGGCTGATGTTGAGGATAAAATGTTTCATATGAAACACAATGTAAAGTTTAGTCGGACAATTATAAATATGTTCCTTTTATTGTGAAATAATGAAATGTTTCACAATTCGAAATATGTCCCTTTCATTGGGAGATAAAATCTATTGGTGTAAACAGTAACACAGTAGAAAACTTTTGTATTGTTGCATTAATGGTGTAAAAATGAACATTTATCCATTATCCACATTGTGATGTGGGCTATAATTCATAGTATAATTTGCCTAAATAGGCATACTATATTTGTATTGTGAAACCTAGTCTAAAGCGACAATCATATTATATGTTTGTAGTTAACATAAATACATAATTAGGAAAGAACAGGGATGCTCTGTTCATGCCAGAAGAAGTTATCAGGGTCAACCCTCGTCTTCACAACAACAAGCCTCTCAAAATTTTTCTTGAAATACTTTTTACCCCAAACACTAGCCTCTGAGAAGCTCGTGTTTCCGCCATTGTTGTTCATTCCGAGGTCTAGATCCCTGTAGTTCACATAAGCTTCTCTGGGGGACTTGGAAACATAAGTGCCCATGTAATCGTACAGCCGCCTTATCCAATCCAAGTGTTTCTTCTCCTCCCCCTCTGTTTGCCAGCTCGTCAGGTACTGGATTTTGCATATCACCCCTTTCCGGTGAGGGAATGGGGTGGCGGATTCCGGTATCTTCGCCATTATTCCTCCGTAAGGATTCAGGATCATCAGCGGCGAGTCGTCTTCCAGGAAGATCTTCCAGAGCCCCCGGAGGCCGCTCTCTGGAATGGGCTTTCTCAGGAAATCTGATTTGGCCTTGAAATTTGTCTTCTCGGATAGTAGTTTCCCTTGGATGAGAAACTCCGGCGGGGTGGTTCTTGGGTTTCCGGTCAGGTAAATCACCGATTCTATCCAGCTCATTTCGGAGCAGTCTTTTCGGGTCAATCCTAGTTCAGGGAAGCTGTGATTCATAATTTTGAGTAGCCTATCGGTTTGCCCGAGAAACAGGGCTCTGTATGCCGTTTCTATGGTTCTTTTGCCATTGACGGAGGTTGAATTCACGGCGGTGAGGGTGACTTCGATGAGAAGATCCTCGTCGATTTTATCGGCGATTTTCTGCCATTTGTAGAGTAATTTAGTTGCGTTTTGCTCTAATGTCCTCGGGACTCTGAAAACCGTCACCGTCGACGGAACCGGAACTAGCTTGATTTTCCAGGAGAGTAGAATTCCGAAGCTTCCACCGCCGCCGCCGCTGATTGCCCAGAACAGGTCTTCTCCCATTGCGGCTCTGTCTAGAACCCTCCCCGTGGCGTCAACGATACGTGCATCCACAACGTTGTCCGCTCCGAGACCGTACTTTCTCACCAACGGACCATACGCGCCTCCGGTTATGTGCCCTCCGATTCCTAAGCTGGTGCAAAACCCCGCCGGAAAACCAAGAATCTTGCTTTTTTCCGCAATTCTGTAATAAACCTCTCCGTTGGTGGCCCCAGCCTGCACCCAAGCACTGTTATCTTCAACATCAACCTTAATTCCCCGTAGCTTAGCCAAATCAATCACGACAAAGGGCGCCGGAGATTCCATGTCCGAGGTGTAGGAAATCCCTTCGTAGTCATGGCCGCCGCTGCGGACTCTGAGCTGAACGCCGGCTTCTTTAGCGCAAATGACGGCGGCCTGAACGTGGGATTCAATCAGCGGGGTGAAGATGAGCAGCGGCTTGGGCGCGGAGGGAACCAGGAAACGGAGATTCTGGGCGGTGGATTGGAGAACGGAGTTGAACGATGAAGCATTTGTAGTGGGGGAGAAGAAAGCTGTGGAGAATGGAATGGAGGTATCGGAATATAGAGAAATGCATTTGTAGAACTGATCTTGAAAGGAAACGGAACCCACCGGCGGCGAAAAGGTTAAGCAAGTGAATAAAATTGATAGAATTATGGGAGAGCTCGAAGAAGCCATAGCCGCCATGCGTCTTCAATTCGCATTAACGATGAGTGGCCTCACATATATACACAATTTTAAACTTGTCCCTTTCAATGGGAGATAAACCCCAGCCTGAATAAGCCTGATCAACATGATATTAAGAAAATAATAAAATTTCTATCATTTCATGGAGAATATGCTTTTTCATCTTACATGGCACAAATATGATTGACAAAAAAAATATGGAGTATATGCTAATGTACGTAAATGATGGAAGCATAGCGTTAAAACGTCGATTGTGATTTGTGAATGTGTTCAAACACACAAGGTTATTTGCTCGCTAGACTAAAATTCTATATTGTTGCTTACATGTGAATTTTGTCTCATTAAAATTCTAAATGAATATTTCCCATTATATTTTCATTCAATTAGTTGTAGTGTTTGAAATTTGATAGGGAGAGGGAAAATAAATATTTTGTATGTGCGATGTATGGAATGGTACTAATTTTATTGAGAATGTGTCGATTCTTAAAAGGGTAACCCACAAGGTTACAATCTCCCACTTAACAACATAAATTTCAAACTATCAAACCACTCAAGATCTTGTATACTAAAGGGCAGGAAGATCCATTTATGCATATATGGGAGTGCATTGAAAGCAAATTAAAGTAGTAGGGGAACACGTGTGTGACCAAGAATAAAGGTTGCCCGGTGCCGTTCATTTGTTAGTCATCTATACATCCTTCTTTAACAATATAAATAGCCACCCTTCCCTACCCTTTGAAATCACCCCTTGGCTCACCAAACCCCTTCTGGTCCAATGGTCTGAGCTTTCCCCCTCTTGCTGGCATATTAGGGTTTGAGTCCCGTTAATAACATATTTAGTTCTATTTTATTTATTAGTCCTTTAGCTTATGTTATTTAGTTATCAATCGTTATATCGTGTTCCCCACCCTGCCCAAAACAACACCGTTTTGTTAAGTTGTGTGGGGAGTGTCGCAATGAAGTTTACGTGTATTCTATTATACAATTATGTACATTCTATTATACAATTATGTACATTCTATTATACAATTGTGTACATTCAAAACATGAGATTTTTTAAAGAGTTAACAGTTTATGTGTATTATATATTTTGTTAGATTATGTGTATTATCCTTTCAAAAAAGATTATATGTATTATGTTAGGGGTTTATGTACATTCTATTATACAATTATGTACATTCGAAACATGAGATCTTTTTTTTTTCTTTTAGAAGTTAACGGGAAACAGAATTTCAAAAAAAAAAAAAAAAAAAAAAAAAAAACATATACAAAACGACGTCGTTTTGGGCCACGATATAATTTACCTTTATTTATTATTCGGATCGCCATTTCGGGCACTATTCTATTCCTTAGGGCTATAATATTTATTATTTATGTATTCTTCGGACCGTTGTCTCGGGCTTTGTACGTACTATTTTCCTACCCTCATTCTATATCTCTATACTCGGTTTATGGTGGACCCGGTTCTGATAAAATCATCAAATATAAATAATTAAAAATTATTGTTCAATTTATATATACACAAATAATATATGTATTATATACACACTGATTTACTATTCATAGAAATTTAATTAAAATATAATCAATAATTAAATTAATCATATAATAATTTTAATAAAATGATAATTAAATAATAGGAAAATAAAAGCCTAAAAGGTATGATAGATATATGTACGTGTAGAGAAATAATGATGGAGTCATCAATGTTATAATTAAATAGTAACGGGGCTATAGCGATAAGCGATGTAAGGCTAATTTTGTCTAACAAGAATGTAGGAGTGATAATTTTATCCAATAAAATTAAAGTGTATATACAACATGTCAAGTAAAATGTATATTTTTATTAGCATACAAAAAATAGACATAAATCAATGACATAACTTGTATGGAAACTATTTAAATATAATATTTGACATTTACATTTTTATTAATAATTGATGAATAAAGTACAAGTAAGACACTGAACTATTTGAGAAACAACAATTAAGCTTTCGTTAAGACAAATTATGAATTTGTGCAGTAAACTAATCAAACAATTAAAACTTAACGAAATTACAATTCCTTAAAACTGTGTGTTCAAAGTACGATTACTGATTCATTTACTAATTAGCCGATTAACAATTTAGGTTATCATCTAAACTATAATAAAGCTATATGGTTTGGGAAGTAATTAATGTTACAATTAATGTTACTTTCCAAACCATATAGTTAAATTAATGTTACAATTAATTACCAACATTATTATTATTACTAGCTATAAATATAAAATAGTCACAATATCTTTTACTATAAAAAAAAGTACAACATTTGAAAAATAAAATAGCTATTTTTATCTCGCCCATAACAAAGGATTACATTTATTGAATTAATGAAGTTATTAAATGTTATGATATTAGGATTAAGGATTCTGATTCCGGATTAATAGAAAATATGAAACAATGCAATATCAATTAAATCTCTGGCTTTACAATGAAAGTTTATTTGATATGCTTTTGCTATTTATGGTGCTTCTTGGGATTACAATATTAATTAAATTTTTGATGAAAGCCTATTCGATATATCTGAAACAGTGCAATTAATGCAAGCCTCTACATATAATTTTTCTCCCTCTCAAATGCTTCAAACAAATGGCAGAAGCGAGAAGGGATGAAGAAAGCAAATGTTGCGGGCCGTGGGTCAATATTGGACTTCAGAATAATAAAAAAAATCATTTGAGCCATAAATAAAAATTTAAATATATATAAATGTATATATCGTATGGGTCTTTAATGTTTTTCTGAATTTCTAAACTTAGGACTTTTAAAAGTAAAAAAAAAATACATTTGAATTAACTCCACAAACCAGGACTATGTGGTTCAATGGTATCCGGGTTGGACTTCCATTTGAAAGGTTGTGAGTTCGAGCCTCAGTGGAGGCGTTATTAGCTCTTTGTGTTTCAATAGGTTGAGAAAGTATATGAACAGATACTACAATGTAATAGAGCTAGTAGCATTCAAAAAAAAAAAAAAGAATTAACTCCACAAAAAGTGGTCTTGGACTTATAGAATGACATTTGGGCTTATGGAATGACATGTGCATAAAGAATATATTATATAATCATATACAAAAGTGTGTTCAATTAGAGTTTAAATTTACTCATGAAAAATTTGAAATTTGCTTTCTAAACGTAATTATCTTAGTTATTATTCGTATTGTGAAAATTATAATATAGATGAAATACATTTAAGAATAAATCAATGTAATTATGTAAATCCTCTCTATAAGTTTATTTGAATATGTACATAATTAGATATTATATTAACCATACAAAATTTTAATTTTAATTTTAATTGTAATTTTGTATTCTATAAAAATAATAAATACTTGACCAATGTAAGCTCAAAAATATTATTATATTAAACAATTTAAAATATTTTTATTTTTTCTATTTTTTATTTATATTTATAATAACATAATTTTTCCCCGTGCATCGCGCGGGTAATAATTATTAAATAACAAAAAAATTATATATAAATAAACCTCATATATGGTATATTTTTATAACATATTTTTCGTGCATCGCACGAGACAAATACTAGTTTACAAAGTATAGATGAATCAAACAATAACTAAAAGTAAATCAACACACAGAGATTTGTTTATGTAATTTAATGTAAACGCATTTACCTCTGAGAACCACCAATGGTTAATCCAATCCACTATCTCAAAGGCTATTAAAACATATGGTAAGAGAACAATATCACTAGTACGTGATATATCCCACACTATAAGTACCCAATCTGCAAGTCACCATAGATGGATTGTTGAGCTTGGAGATCCATCTTTAAGTTGTCCAAAGAAGATCGGAGATCCATAGCTTCCATTGTCCATCTCACATATTCACCCACCGTTGCACCACAACTAATATGGAATACGGTCGTCCAGAAGTGATTAAATCACTTGAATTTCTTTTCTTCAAGATCAGTGAATTCCAGATGAAGATGATAATTGTTGGGTGAGATAGTTGGGCCTGGACGACCTGCCAGATTGATTTGCTATTATATTTCTATTAGATGTTCAGTGAAGGCTCAAAATATATATAACCATCCAGCTTATATACTCGGCCCAATCAAAAGAAAAAATTACATTTTTGGTTCAGTGATTATTCGGGTCTTGTTAATTTTAGTACTTGACTTTAAAAAAAAATAACAATTTAGTACCCTAACTATGCAAAATTTCAACACATTTTAGTCCACCTGACCACATTTAACATGACTTCAATAGTCACAGGACCAAAAGTTTAATTTTCCAGTTGAAGATGATAATTGTTGGGTGAGATAGTTGGGCCTGGATGACCGGCCAGGTTGATTTGCCAGTATATTTCCATTAGATGTTCATTGAAGGCTCAAAATATATATAGCGATCCAGTCTATATAATCGGCCTAATCAAAATTATGAAGATATAATTAAAGAATGGTGAATTGGAGCAAAATGACATAAAGTTTCTTGTCTAATATATTGATGGTGTAGTATTTTAATAAGTTAATACCATCTAAGGTCCTCCGACTATAGTGGTTTTGCCACGTTTAGTCCTAAACTTTCAAATTGATCATTTGTGGTCCTTCGACTTTTAAATTTAACCATTCGTGATCCAAGTTAACCACTCATGATCTTTCAAGTTTTAAAATTTAATCAGTAGTGGTCCTCATGAAAGGACCATGGTTGGTTAAAATTTAATAGTAGAAGGACTATGGGTGGTTAACTAGGACCATGAATGGAAAAGTTTGAAAGTCGAAGGACCACATATAGTCAATTTGAAAGTTTAGAACTAAACATGGCAAAATCACTATACTTGGAGGACCTCAGATGGTATTAACTCTATTTTAATCATATCTCAACCTAAGAATGTCCAAATCAAGTGATCTTAAACCAGTGGAAAGATAACTAAAAAAAATCTGTAATTATAAGCTTCAAAGAAACAAGGTTTTACGCTTTTACCATCATCTTCTACTTTGATGGAAGAACAGGGATGCTCTGTTCATGCCAGAAGAAGTTATGAGGATCAACCTTCGTCTTCACAGCAACAAGCCTCTCAAAATTTCCCTTGAAATACTTATAACCCCAAACACTAGCCTCTGAGAAGCTCGTGTTTCCGCCATTGTTGTTCATTCCGAGGTCTAGATCCCTGTAGTTCACATAAGCTTCTCTAGGAGACTTGGAAACATAAGTGCCCATGTAATCGTACAGCCGCCTTATCCAGTCTAAGTGTTTCTTCTCCTCCCCCTCTGTTTGCCAGCTCGTCAGGTACTGGATCATGCATATCACCCCTTTCCGGTGAGGGAATGGGGTGGAGGATTCCGGTATCTTCGCCATCATTCCCCCGTACGGATTGAGGATCATCCGCGGCGAGTCCTCCTCCAGGAAGATCTTCCAGAGGCCCCGGAGACCGCTCTCGGGAATGGGTTTTCTCAGGAAGTCTGATTTGGCTTTGAAATTTGACTTCGGGAATAATGGTTTTCCTTGGAGGAGAAACTCCGGCGGCGTGGTTCTTGGGTTTCCGATCATGTAAATCACCGACTCGATCCAGCTCATTTCGGCGCAGTCTTTTCGGGTCAATCCTAGTTCAGGGAAGCTGTGATTCGTGATTTGGAGCAGCCTGTCGGTTTGCCCGAGAAACAGGGCTTTGTATACCGTTTGTACGGTTCTTTTGCCGTTGCCGGCAGTTGAGTTAACCGCGGTGATGGTGACTCCGATGAGGAGATCATCGTCGAGCTTATGGGCGACTTTCTGCCATTTGTAGAGTATTTTCGTTGCGTTTTGCTCTAATGTCCTCGAGACTGTAAAAACCGTCACCGTCGATGGAACCGGAACTAGCTTGATTTTCCAGGCGAGTAGAATTCCGAAGCTTCCGCCGCCGCCGCCCTTGATTGCCCAGAACAAATCTTCCCCCATTGCGGCTCTGTCTAGAACCCTCCCCGTGGCGTCAACAATACGTGCGTCCACAACGTTGTCCGCTCCGAGACCGTACTTTCTCATCATCGGACCATACGCGCTGCCGGTTATGTGGCCTCCGATTCCCAAGCTGGTGCAAAACCCCGCCGGAAAACCAAGAATCTCGCTTTGTTCCGCAATTCTGTAATAAACCTCTCCATTGGTGGCGCCAGCCTGGACCCAAGCACTGTTATCTTCAACATCAACATTAATTCCCCGGAGCTTAGCCAAATCAATCACGACAAAGGGCGCCGGAGATTCCATGTCCGACGAGTAGGATAAGCCTTCGTAGTCATGGCCGCCGCTGCGGACTCTGAGCAGAATTCCGGCTTCTTTAGCGCAAATGACGGCGGCCTGAACGTGGGATTCAATCAGCGGGGTGAAGATGAGCAGCGGCTTGGGCGCGGAGGGCACCAGGAAGCGGAGATTTTGGGCGGTGGATTGGAGAACGGAATTGAACGATGAAGCATTTGTAGTGGGGGAGAAGAAAGCCGTGGAGAATGGAATGGAGGTATCGGAATATAAAGAAATGCATTTGTAGAACTTATCTTTAAAGTAAACGGAAACCACCGGCGGCGAAATGATTAGGCAAGTGAATAAAATTGATAGAATAATGGCGGAGCTCGAAGAAGCCATAGCCGCCATGCGTTTTCTCTAATGCGAAGACGATGAGTGGCTCACCTCACATATATAAAAGTGTAATTTAATTGTAAATTAATCTCCTTTTAATGAATATAAGTATAGATCTGAAGCAAAGAACTTGTTTAATTATCAGAGTCAACATAAGCTAATAATGGATTGGGAATGCATGTGCGGCTTAATTAGCTTAGTAAGCAATTTTTGAATGAAAAGATCAATGTTTAAAATTTAAAGTTATCCTCATTTACATCAGTAATTATTCTATAAGTTTGAACTTCAAATTTGATGAACTTCAGTCAAATTGATTAAATTATTAACTAAATGATGTCTCTTTGTTGATACATGTTCAAAATGAAATTAAGAAGATAATAGAACTTCATCATTTTGTAGAGATTAGGCTAATTTTGATATGGAGTACATAAGTTATATTACTTTGTAATTTGGTAGGAACATAATTAGACAAAAAAGATACAGAGTACATGTATATTTTAAGAGTGACTCTCTTGTAAAATCGTCTTACAGATAAGCACCATCTTACGGATAAGTAGATCTAATAAATATATCATAAAGTTATTTATAACATGGGCACATTATTTAGA